>NW_005367431.1:469153-506152 GCF_000412655.1 Myotis brandtii | reverse complement strand
AGCGATGGAGGGAGGGAAGGAGGGAGGGAGGGATAGGATCTTAGACCAAATCCAGGGCCTTAGACTCCAACCCACCCCAGGGCCATCAGGACCCTGTGTGAGTATCACCTTTCCAGAGGAATAATTTCTAGAGAAAATATTTGCGGGGCATGAGAGGTCTGCCTTGGAGAAGGGAAGTTTGTGACCAGGACCCTCCTGCCGGGAGGCTAGCCCTTGGCAAGGGGGCAGAGCCCAGTGTGCCCCAGAGAACGAGGACTGAAGATGGGAAGGCCTTCCCGTCAGGGAGAGACCCACTGGCCCAAGGTGCACCAAGCCTGTCACAGGTGCGCAAGCAGGGCAGGGACAATCCCACTGAAGCCCTGAAGGGGCTGACACCACGGGGCCCAGGGCTGGCTCGGAAGGTGCCCCCCCTCCCGTCCTGTGATCGCAGAAGTCCGTCTGTGCTTCCAGGCCATGAACTCCTCCTGTCCTGGGTTCCGCTGTTCTGACACCATCATCCAGGACCCTGTGCCTGAGGCTGACTGTGCCAGGCACTGTGCTAAGTGTCCCCCTCATTCAATCCCTGCCCCATTCCATCTCAGGGACGTTGTTCATTGTTGTCCCACTTTACAGGTGAGGAAGTTGAGGCTCAGAGAGACCAGGTCACTTCTCCGGAGTCAGAGCTAGCAAATGCCACCTGAGCCTGACACCCGGCCCATCAGATCCCAAAGCCATCCCACCTCGCCAGACCATTCCATTATCCTCTGGTCCCAAGATTCGATCTTTGCGGCCCGAGACCACAGTTCTTCCTCTGGGGGTGGCCCCCAGGGCCCCCAGTGCCACCACAGCCTGGCCCTCACCCAACCACAGCCTGGCCACAGTCAGCTCCGTGGTTTCCCAAACACTCAACCAACAGCAGCTTTTACCATAATGGTCCCCACAAGGGGTGGCTGGTCAATTCTCCCTGCTGGGTTCTCAAGTTCTTTTAAAGTGGAAGGTGGCTGAGGTCCAAGGGGGACTGTGGGCTGCCCCTCCCCCAGTGACCTCTATGTTCCTCTCACAGTCTGGCCACAGCACATCATTTCAGCTTAATTTTATTTCCTCTTATAAATGGGCACAGCACGGGAAGTGTTAAAAAACAAACAAAAAAACCCAAACGGTTCCTTCACGAGCCTGGGACAGGTGAGCACCCACGGGGGCAGGCGCCTTGGTCACTTTCCAGTCTTCTTCCTCGGCTTTTCCTTAAAGTTTTGGCCATGAACTCAGGATAGGTGTGGTTAATAAACAGGTTATGGGGGAGAGAGGACAGGGAAGGCCTGGGGCAGGGAAGGACAAACTCCCAGCCACCCCAGGACAGGTCCTTGGAGGGCTCTGTACAGGAGGAAGGACGCGCGGGAGGGACACTGTCTTCAGGGGGCTCTCTGGAGCCACGCTGCCTACAAAAAATATTTACATGCATTCGCCACGCTGGGCCGGGTGCGCTGCGCTGCCAGGTGGGCACCGAGGGATGCTGGGGCCATTAGCCCTTAGGCAGTGACTCCAGGCCCGGTCTCGGCATCTCTGTAAATCTGTACAGTTCAGGAGCTTCTATTTACAGGCAGGAGGCCTGGGAAGCAAGTCCAGGGTGGTGGCTGTCAGAAGCAATTCAGAGAGCTGAGGTGGTGGTGGCCACTCCTGCCCGGGAGGCAGATGGGTTTGCTCCCTGTGCCCAGGGCCCCAGCTGGAAGCTTGGACAGATGACTTTGCCAACCCCGGGGGGGTCCGGCACCAAGCATCCCAAGCCACCGCCCGCAGACCTGCCCGGCCCAGCTCTTCAGGAGAAGTGCTCCCTCTGGCCCCTGGGAAGACAGAGCCTGGCTCCAGACACCACAACTGGGGGGTGGGTCCAACCTTCAACTCCCAGCCTGCCTCGTGCTCCCTGCAGCTGGGCCCCAGGGAGGTCCTCAAGCCACAGTAGCTCCCCCTCCTTTGGCATTGGCCATGCTGCCAGGAAAGGCCAGGGCCCACCAGACACCCTCCCCGGGAGCACCAGGGTGTCTGGGGATCTGGGCAGGCCCTGCCCCCACATTGCACCTAGGAGAGCGCCAGCTCATCCTTTGAACCGACCTCGTGGATCGCCTTGCCCTTCTCGGGCCGGCCAGAGTGGATTTGGGCTGGTCAGACCGTTGAACTTCATAAGGATAAAGCCTGGACATTTGCCCAGGGCTCCATGAACCAGGCCCTCAGTCTCTCCTCTCAAATGCTAAGGGCACAGAGAAGAGGCCGGTGCCAGAAGGTAAAGCCCCGAGTTGGAAGCCAGGCCCCGAAGTGACCCAGGCAGGCCACCCAAGCCCACTCCAGCCAGTCCGAGCCCGAGTCACGCATCTTGTGCTGGACCCGCCCCCACCCCGCCACAGGTCTCTGGTTTCCCAGCCTTGGCCTGCCCAGGCCTTCTCACCAGAGCTGCTGCCCCAAGACAGCAACCCGCCAGGGATCAGGGGGGAGGGAGGCTGGGGCCTCGGTGCCACCCATCCGTGCCCCAGCCCTTCCTCTCCAGGGGGACTGAGGCCAGGTCACTGTCAACAGTTTGTGGGCCCGGATGCCTCTCCCCATGACATCCCCCTCCAAGGCTGGGACCAGCTGGGTTCCTCACAAGCCTCCAGGCCCCGCTGAGAGGGGCTTTGGGGTCTGCAAGATGGAGCCCCAGCCTGGAAGGAGGAGGGTGAGCAGACGGGCTGTGGAAGCCCTGAACCTCGCCCTCACCGCTGCAGGCACCCCCACCCTCACCCAGCAGAAGTCTGCTGCCAGTGCATCTTGAAAAGGGAACAGAAATAAAACCTGGGGTCCTGGCTTTCACCTGGGTTGCAGGTGAGGGGTGGGGGTGTGAGCACCAGCCAGCTACCGAGCAGACCACATCCCAGGCTCCAAGAGCCCCCACTGAGCACACCATCCCCAAAGGAGATTTGTGACCCCACATTTAAAATAGCCACGGAAGTAGCCCCACTTGCAAGGGTAAAGAAGGGGGAGGCGGGCTGGGGGCCGTGACACCCGTCCCCACCTGCTCTCAGCCCTCAGCCCGGGGCAGGGCGTCTGGATGGGCTGCTTCCAGCTGCAGGTCCATCCAGCTACAGCCAGAACTGCCAAGTTGTTTGGCCAAATACGTGGACAAGGTGTCAATGGGGGAGGCCCAGGGAGGACCCGGGGTTGGGCTGAGGGGGGCCTGGAGAGGCCGAGGGGAGAGGGTGCAGAGGGCCCGGGCAGCAGGGCCCACCCTCACAGGCACTTTGGAGACTTGTGTCCTGGGAGGCAGTCAGCCCCTAGCTCAGAGCAGGAAGGCTACGCAGGGAGGCCAGGAGCCAGATCACCTGCTCCCTCCCCACCCGGGGCCTTTGGTCCTAGGAGATCCATGCCCCCTCCCCAGCCCTAGAATTCCAGGAACCAGCCTGCCTTCCTAAGCAAGGCTCCCGGCTAGTGGGGGACTGGCCCCAAACCAACCCCTTGCAGGCTTTAGAGGAGGGAAGCAGGCTGGGGTGTGCAATGCCCTGAGGGGCCTGTGGCAACTCCTCCCACATACTTTATGGGAAAAGCCAGTGCCCACCTGTCTTCCTCCAGTGTGAGAGCAGGCTGTGTGGGGTGAGACTGCATCCACGTGGGATTGTGTCTGACACACCGGGGTTGGTGGCAAGTGGTTGGTGGAGGTGCTATGGTGAAGGACTGAGTCTGACAGGGCAACTCAGGGGACCCAATATGGGCTGACTGTTCCGGCTTGGTTCCGCCCTCCCAGTGAGCCTGAAAGCTAGAGAACAACTTGCATGGTACCAGATTGTATGTGCATGTGTAAAGACACACAGTGAGGGAAGCAGGCCACACCGTCACCACTGGGTGACAATGACTGGTGACTTGCATTGTCATAGCATCTGGGGGTGCATGAGAAACACATGAGAAGAAACATCTTTGGGAGGATGTTTGTGTGACATATCTGGACTGGCAGGGTGGTCAGGATTGCGTATGATTTTGTCATTTCGTGCTTCTGTCTTTGGATGTTACAATATGTGTGACCTTGTGGGAGATGGTGTCTGTGCAGAGTCCACTTGCAAGAGGGAGGTCGGAGCCCAGCCCTCCTCACCAGTGACTGCCAGGGCACTCTTGGGAAGCCAATTCCTCAGGGACAGACTGGGAAAGAGTGCATGTGCAGTGGGTGGGATGAGGGTAGAGTGAACCCACAACCTGGGGCAGGCCAGGACAAAACACACTGGCAACAAGGGGCACATCTTACCCAGGTATAAAGGGGCCCTGGGAAGAAGCAAGAGGTGGCAGTGTCTCGATTTCAAGGGCTGAGCTTATAAATTCTTGTCCTGGAAACTAGCCTGAGTCCCTCTCTGCCCTTAAAAGACCTCAGCAAGCCCTGTGGGGCCAGGTTGGAGTTGAAGCCCAACTAAAGCCCCACCCTTTCTTCCACCAACCAATCAGGAGCTTCTTTCCTGCTATCCATCTGACACAAGGTCCTGAAGCCCAGGCTAGTGGAAGACAAGAGATGAGCTCGTAAGGGCACAGTCTAGGGCAGATGGCAGTGCCCCCTGTACCTTGGGGAAGATCTGTGTGAGGCTGACAGTCTGGGCAGACCTTGAGAGGGCGGGCAAAGATGAACTGGGGCCAGGCCTTCTCCCAGACCCCATCCTAGGCCAGGGCTGGTAGAACAGGCCGGGGACTGGGCAGAGGGGCGATGCTGAGGCTCTGGGGAGGCACTGTGGCTCCGCTAGGCGTAGAACTCCTCCTGCTTGTCAGGCTTCTGGTATGTGACGCTCGCCTGCTTGGGCTCCTCCAGAGTGTAGCTGCCCTCGTCTTTCTTCTTCATGCGGTAGATGAGCAGGGTGACCAGGAAGGCAGCGAAGAGGGCGCCCACCACCCCACCCACAATCACAGCTGTGGAGGAAGAGAGCAGAGGTCATGTCCAGAGGAAGGGGTTGGGTTCGGGGGGTGGTGGTAATGGCTTGGAGGTGAGGGGAGTACCTGGGGAGAGGGGCAATGCCCTGAGGGAAAGGGGCAAGAGTGGGGAGAGGGCTGGGAGACTGGAATCTGAGACTGGAGTTGCTGCCATTTGTAGCCCTCACTGCAGCCTGGCCAGGTCTAGTTGCCTAACACACACTAACCCATCGAAGCCTCACACAGCTCAAGGGTGGGGCTATGGTCCCCATGCAATGTAAGGCACCATCAGTGGAAAGATGTTCCAGTATTTCCTATACCATCAGGAAAGAACAACTCTGCCAACTAAACTATGACCCATCCCAAGCAGAGGAGTTAACATATGAACAGATGTGCACTAAGAATTAAGTGCAAAATGATGATCTCCATTCTACAGATGATGAAAGGGGAGCCTCGGGAGGGGAAGGACCTGCCGAGGCCACACTGCTCCTCCTTAGTGGGGACTGGGGATTGGACCTTGAGTCTGGACTCTTCAGGAGACTCAGCCAGGGCAGGTCCTCAGTGACTGGGGTCCAGGGTAGGGGCAGATCAAGCTAAAGAATGGGCTCAGAAATCAGGACCCAAGGAGGGAGTTCCGGGAGGGTCAACCAGCATGGCCCAAAAAGCAGGGGTCAAGGGCAAAGTCTGAACAGGGGTCAGAGGGTGCTGAGGAAGGTGCTGGAGGTAACATGAAGTCAGAGTCAGACCCTGGGATGGGTGAAGGTCAAGGGGGAAACCAGAGGGCAGGTCCTGGGTAACTAGGCTCCTAGAAAACTCACACCCTGACCATCCTCCAGGGTTCCTGGAGGGCAAACTGAGGCCCAAACCAGTTGCCCCACCCTGAGCTCCTCCAGAGCCCACATCTCACCTACAAGCACCTCCTTCCGCTCCAGGATGCTCTTCTGCGGCAGCTGAGCCGCCGAACTGCCCGAGTCGATGGCATTGTCCAGGAGGCCAGGGCCGGGGCGGGCACCCTTGGGCAGCATCCCAGGTGGAGGCGATGGCTTAGCCGCAGCCCCACCCACGGCCACCACCTCATTGGCTGTGTCTGGCTGCGTGGTCTCTTCCTCTGGCAGCTCAAAGTCCCCGCTGGGCCCCCCACTCACTGGTACCTCCGGCTCATCCCGGATGGTGGTCAGCAGGGACTCTGGAGTTGGGGTCTGTAGAGAGGATGGCATGAGCCCAGGCGCCAGGCCCCAGCACCCCCAGCCACGGGGCAGCCACATACACACACGCACACACACACACAGTGGACTAACACTTACCAAGCACTCTATGTGCCAGGCACTGTGCCAAGCACATTATGAGCATTTACCCTCACAACATCTCCATGAAGGGAGTATTGTTACGCCCAATTTACAGAACAGGAAATAGGTTCAGAAAGATAGCTTCTTCCACAGCCAGTAAGCGGAAGAAGCAGAACTAAAGTTCAGATCTCCAGCATCTGTGTTTCTAAGCATTTACTACACTGTCTCTCCTCCCCTGGCTACATACTGTCCCCATCCTATCTCCTCCGTCACTTTCCCCTCCCGCTGCCGTGGGGGATTCCTGCTGAGTTTCTATCCCAGGACTTCGGGTGCAGCTGTTACACTCTTGGGCCAGGTCCCCAGTCCACATGCCTGAGGTGGAGGTGAGTCCGAGAGCACAACTGCTGAGTCTGACGCCCCTTGGGGCCGGGTGTCCAGGGAACCAGCCCGTGTGAGGAGAGAGGAGATGGCACAGGTGAAGTGCATAGCACTGAGCTTCAACCCAGCTACAAGTGGTGCCCAGGGGCAGGGTGCTCCTTCAGACTAATAACACCACCAGTGATTATGACAATAATACAAAAACACATGGTTTGTTACCACAGCCAGGCATTGTCCTCAGCACTGGGGATACGTCAGGGAACTTAATTCTCTCAACACTATGATTTACATTCTTATTTTCTCCTTTCACAGATAAAGAAACAGAGGTACAGCCCTAACCGGTTTGGCTCAGTGGATAGAGCGTCGGCCTGCGGGACTGAAGGGTCCCAGGTTTGATTCTAGTCAAGGGCACATGCCCGGGTTGTGGGCTCAATCCCCAGTAGGAGGCATGCAGGAGGCAGCTGATCAATGATTCTCTCTCATCATTGATGTTTCTATCTCACCCTCTCCCTTCCTCTCTGAAATCAATAAAAAATATATATCTTTTTTTAAAAAAAGAAAAGAAACAGAGGTATAGGCGGTATAGAAAGGATTGGTGGCTTCCTGATGTCCCATGGCTAAGAAGTGGCAGAAGTTCCAACCTCGGCTGCCTGGGTCCCGGGACTGTGCTGTTAACAGAACACACCCTTCCTCTCTGAAATCAATAAAAAATATATCTTTTTTTTTTTTTTAAGAAAAGAAACAGAGGTATAGGTGGTATAGAAAGGATTGGTGGCTTCCTGATGTCCCATGGCTAAAAAGTGGCAGAAGTTCCGACCTCGGCTGCCTGGGTCCCGAGACTGTGCTGTTAACAGAACACACGGGCTCTGGACCCTCCCCCTCCCCCACCAACACACACATCACCCAATTCCTTCCTAATATTCTAAAACCCAGCCTGATCTCTCTTCCATCCCCATCCATCTCACCCTCCATCCTTATCCTGTGACTCACACCCAGCAGGGGCACTCCAGCCACCTCCCTCTCTCGCCCTCCCCATCCCGTCTGGCTCATCTCCAGAACCTTCCCATCCGCACCTCTGCCCAGCTCCATCCTCCCTCCCCAGACCCTGGCCCCCCTCCTCTGCTCTCACTCCCTGTCCTCTCCTTTGCTTACCTGAGCCACCTCGGTTGGTCCGGGGGCAGTGGTCCCCAGGGGCAGGGTGCTCTTCTCTGGGGTATCAGGCTCCTGGGTGGTAGCTGGCCTGGGAAGGGCCCTTGGCCTGGAGGTAGCTGTACTGACCAGCCTGGGGGTTGGGGCCTCAGTGTCCAAGACAGCCACCGTGGTGGGAGGTGAGGGCGCTGCTGGGGTGGTGGCCCGGGCCGTGGCCGCCGTGGTCAGTGGAAGAGGAAGCAGCCTCCGTACGCCGGTGGTCCTTATGACAGAGGTGGTGGCCGTGGAAGGGGGTGCCGCAGGGATGCTGGGAGCGGCGGTGGCCGCTGTGGCAGGCACCAAGGCCACGGTCGGGGCCCCTGTGGTTGTGGCAGCAGTGGTAGCCATGGGAGTGGAGATGGTGGTGGCTCTCTGGCTGGGCTCTTCTGGGACCTCCGTCACCATTGGGAGGCTAGTGGCTGGCTCTGGTGTGGGACGCTCAGAGGGGAGCTCTTCGAACGGGGTGCCCACGGGCTGGACATCCACGGTAGGCAGCACAGCAGGTGTGGTGGACACTGCCAGGGCCACGTCTGGGCTGAACCGCATGGCCGTCTCAATGCCTGACTCCTGCTCGAAGTCTGAGGGGGTGGGGGAGAGGAGAGAGCTAGGGATCTGGGCATGAGGATCCCAGGGAAGCAATGGCCATCAGATGAGGGGCTCCCAACCCTCACTCCTTACACAGTTTTCCCAGGACAAGACGAGGGAAAGGAGGAAGGCACAGTCTGGCCAAAGGTTACCAGGTGGCTGATGGCTGGTGGCTGTTCCCCAGCTCCTCTCTGCCTAGCCGAAAGTTCCTCGAGGGGACCATCTCTTCCGGAAGCCTTCTCTGACTACCCCAGCCACCCAGCCTGGAGCTTCTAACAGGCTGAATCCAGGCAGTGGTAGGGCCTACTGGCCGCAAATCTCGCTAGAGGTTGGGGCAGCAGGGGAAGGGCATTCTGGGAAGAGGCAGTGGGTACCCTAAGGGCTACCTGAGGCACAGGCAGAGGGCAGGGGTAGAAGGAGACCTTCCTACAAGGGGATGCCTGAGCGATCTGGAGAAACCGCGTCAAGTGGAAGGGACTTGGGTGGAAACGTCTGCACGCAGCTCCTACGGGGCCTGACCCAGGCACAGGAGAAGCGAGGAGGAGCCAGGGAGGTTTGGGAGTGGAGGCCTGACCCATCAGAGGTGAAGTTAATGAAAATTAACTCGCAAGAGGCTTTAGAAAGTGGGCTAACGTGCGGAGACGAGGTGGCTGCGCAGGGCCAGTTCTGTGGCACGCAGACCTCCTACCGCCTCACGAGGCCTGTCCTGTCCTCTCACTGGGCTCAAATCTCAGCCACACCGCGCAGAGCTCTCTCTGTGCCAGGCCCTGAGGCCTTACGCGGAAGCCCTCCAGACTCTGCAAAGAAGGTATATATACCTCACCACTCACAGATAAAAACGGAGGCTCTGAGAGGAAAGGCGGCTTTATAAAGGTGCTGCAGCTGTTGGTGGCGAAGCTGGGATTGGAACTCAACTACTCCGCTGGCCCTTCTGGAGAGGGGGGTAGGGGCGAGGACTTGCCCTGCTAAGTCCCCCCAAGTGTTGGAACAGCACGGAAAACCGGGTTCCTGAGGGATGTCTCTGTTCCCACCTGGAGGCGAGGACACAGAGCAGAACCTTGGGGAGCCGGGAGTCCTGGGCGTGGAGGTCATAAGGCCCTGGTTCCACCCCCAGGATAACTGGCCCTCCATGTGCTTGAGGTCCATGGGAGACCCCAGCCTGGCCTCCCCTCCCCCACACCACGGCTTCAGTGAGCCTGCAGGGGGTCCTGTTGCCTGAGATCAGCCTTGCGTGGGGCACTGGAGGCAGACCGACATGGCCAGCTCGACACACACACAAGGAAAAGGAAGGGGAGGTACTTACAGCCCGAGCCGGACCCCGAGTACAGGTCATCCAGCTCATCATCGGGGAAGGAGTCATCGTCCCCGGAGCCCTCAAGGTCCACGGGCCTCTCAAAGTTCTCACTGCGCCAGCGCTGAGCCTGGGGAGGGCAGACACAGGCCCTGGGCTCAGCACTGAGGCCAGCAGCCCGGTCACACCCAGAGGGACAGAGTGACAATGGAGGGACGGCATCGGCTGTGGCCTCCAGGTGGGCAGAGCGGGGTGGGCCTGACTACCCCTTCCTGCCCACCCAGGGGCCAGGGTGGCAGCCCTCTTGCTGACGGCCACCACTGAGGACCCATCACTCCCCACCCCCGGATCAGAACCGCTGGGTGGCAGGAGCAGGCTGAGGGCCAGAATGCTGGGTTTGAGTCCTGGCTCCACCGCTTACTAAATGTGTGACGGACGTGGGGAAGTTACTTAGTCTCTCTGTGCCTCAGTTTACTCATTACTCACAGCAAACAGCATCTGCCCTATCGGGTAACGTGCTAAGAGGTGTGCAGAGCTGAGCGCCTCGTATACAGCAGGTGCTCAGCACAAGTTAGTGTCACCCTTCATGTGGACCCTCTTCCACAGAGGACAGAACTGAACTGCCCAGCGCACCAGCTGCCCCAGATGTGAGTCAGGCCTGGCTTGGGACCCAAAGTCTCACACCTTGAAATTCCAGATAGGACAATTAGTCCCAACAGACAGGCATGGCGGTGCTGAGATCTGGGGCTCTGGGAGGAATTTCCATGGATAAAGGTGGGGGGCAGGGAGAGAAAGAGTGCATGCTCCAGCCCTGGGTCCTCCCCAAAACTAGAGGTCAGCCCCCCTCACCTCCCCACAAAGGATCTCAAAGGCAGAGTCAGCTCAGGGCCTGATGCTGCCCCAAGGTCTCTGGGGGTCGGGAGAGCGGAGAGGGGCTCCAGGGTCCAGCTCACCAGGCCCAAGACTCCCCTACAATCAGAACCTGGGAAGACGGGGACTGGGGCTCCTGGGGCCTTCCTGCAACCCTGGGCTGAGAGCCAGCACCAAGAACATCCAAGACAGGCCTGCAACCCCCTGAGAGGAGCAGGCTTGGCCCCACCTCCAGCCACACCTTGACCCTGATGGAGCCCAGCCACAGTCCCTGCCCCTGAGGGCTTTCCAGAGGAAGGCGAGATTGACTCCTGCTGCTCAGAGCTGAAGGTTAGCACCTGAGTCTTAAACACCTGAAATGAAGAGAGAAAGACGGAGGGAATAGAATGCACAGAGGCTCCGGGTGAGGAGTGGGGGTGAGGAGTGGGGGGCAGCCTGTGCTTTCAGAGCTGGCCCTGCCCGCCTCCAGCCTCATCAGGGTCCCCCTGCATGGCCCATCACTGGTTCCAGCCGCCCTGGCCCCTCTGTTTCTGGAACCGGCCTGGTCTCTCCTGCCTCCTTGGCTCCTGCCACTCCCTCCACCTAGAACACTCTTCCTTCTCCAACTTTGTGCCACGACCTCCTGCCCCTTCTTCCGAGAAGCTCTCCTGCTTTATCTTTCAGAGCGTCTCTGCTGCTGAATTCACATCTGTCACAGCTTTGAGCTGTGGCAAGGGCGAGACAGGGCAGGGGCTGAGGCTGGGGAAGCCCACCACAGAGGGCCTTCAGTGGCCACCTGACGACTTTCTCTGAGGTGCAGGCTGGGCACCGCACTGTCTGACTGGCATGGAAGCCATGGAGGGTATGTGAGCAGGAGGGGGGCTGGATCCGCCTCTCACCCCGCCCCCGACAGGCCCCCTATTGGAGTTCATACAGAGCTAGAGAGAGGATCCCAATCCTGGCTCCCTGCCCCCGCCTCGACCACCTGCTCCAAAGCCCTACCCAGGCAGGGCAGGGGGCCAGGGCAGGGGGCCAGGAGATTCCCCCTCCCCCCGCTCCGCCCGTTCACTCACACACACACACACACACACACACACACACACACACAGTCTCAAAGTAATGAATTAATCAGTATTTACTTGCTACCAGTGAGTCATGGAGTGGAACAATTAGTGTAATTGCTCCCGTGACTAATTGCTGGGCTTCCTCCGGCTTAGACATTCCAGGAGCTCAGCGCACCCATCGTCCAACTTTCCCCAGCTCCCATCTCCACCCGCACAGCCCAGAAGAACAACCCCTGGGCCCTGGGGTGACGAGGTCAGAAGGAAGGCTCCCCACACTGCCAGCCTCCACACCTGGGAAGCTAAGCTGGAGTCCCTTGGAGACTCTGCTCAGTTCTTAGGCAAACTACCTGCAGCCAGAGACTGCAGCTCCTGCCCAGGGCCACCCAGCGGGATGGGGACTGAGCAGGACAGAGACTATAGCTCCTGCCCAGGGTCACCAGCAGGATGGGGACTGAGCAGGACAGAGACTATAGCTCCTGCCCAGGGTCACCAGCAGGATGGGGACTGAGCAGGACAGAGACTATAGCTCCTGCCCAGGGTCACCAGCAGGATGGGGACTGAGCAGGACAGAGACTATAGCTCCTGCCCAGGGTCACCAGCAGGATGGGGACTGAGCAGGACAGAGACTATAGCTCCTGCCCAGGGTCACCAGCAGGATGGGGACTGAGCAGGACAGAGACTATAGCTCCTGCCCAGGGTCACCAGCAGGATGGGGACTGAGCAGGACAGAGACTATAGCTCCTGCCCAGGGTCACCAGCAGGATGGGGACTGAGCAGGACAGAGACTATAGCTCCTGCCCAGGGTCACCAGCAGGATGGGGACTGAGCAGGACAGAGACTATAGCTCCTGCCCAGGGTCACCAGCAGGATGGGGACTGAGCAGGACAGAGACTATAGCTCCTGCCCAGGGTCACCAGCAGGATGGGGACTGAGCAGGACAGAGACTATAGCTCCTGCCCAGGGTCACCAGCAGGATGGGGACTGAGCAGGACAGAGACTATAGCTCCTGCCCAGGGTCACCAGCAGGATGGGGACTGAGCAGGACAGAGACTATAGCTCCTGCCCAGGGTCACCAGCAGGATGGGGACTGAGCAGGACAGAGACTATAGCTCCTGCCCAGGGTCACCAGCAGGATGGGGACTGAGCAGGACAGAGACTATAGCTCCTGCCCAGGGTCACCAGCAGGATGGGGACTGAGCAGGACAGAGACTATAGCTCCTGCCCAGGGTCACCAGCAGGATGGGGACTGAGCAGGACAGAGACTATAGCTCCTGCCCAGGGTCACCAGCAGGATGGGGACTGAGCAGGACAGAGACTATAGCTCCTGCCCAGGGTCACCAGCAGGATGGGGACTGAGCAGGACAGAGACTATAGCTCCTGCCCAGGGTCACCAGCAGGATGGGGACTGAGCAGGACAGAGACTATAGCTCCTGCCCAGGGTCACCAGCAGGATGGGGACTGAGCAGGACAGAGACTATAGCTCCTGCCCAGGGTCACCAGCAGGATGGGGACTGAGCAGGACAGAGACTATAGCTCCTGCCCAGGGCCACACAGCGGGATGGGGACTGAGCAGGACCAGGGCTCAGGCTCCACTCCTGGGTGGGGCCATCCTCACCGGTCTTTCCATCTTTGCAGGCAGGCCAGGGAGATCTTTAGCTGGGAGGAGAGACTCTAAGAAGTCTGTGATTCCTAGGGACTTCCAAACTGAGGTAAATGTGAGAGCCAAAACAGGGCAGCCTCATGATGCCTCAGTGACAAGTGCCACACACAGCCCCTGAAACCCTGATCCCAGAAAGGCCTGCAGAAAAATCCAAAGAACCCCCACCCCAAAGCCACACAGACCCTTGTAATGAACACAGAGACACCCAGAAACAGAGAAAACATATACAGACACACCCAGACACACACTCACCTAAAGGCAGCCACAGAGAGGCACCGTGTGTTGGTGTGCCTTTGGGTACAAACAGGCACATGCATGGGGGGCGGGCACTGGGTAGGGGTGCATACTGTGTAGCTCTGAGGCTCAGAGACAAGCATGGAGCCTCCTGTGAGCCCATCCGCATCCACTCAGGTAGCTCTCACCTAGATACCATTCATCCCCAGATCAGTAGCCATTGACATGACAACCGTTACCATGACGACCATCTCCTCCATGCTAAGGACCAGGAGCTCCAGCTCCCCACAGAGATGGGGGGTGGGAGGGGGCAGAGGCAGGAGAGGGAGAGATCACGGAGGAACAGAGAGGATGACAGGGAGGGGGGAGGGCAGAGACATGGGACAAAGAGGCAGGGACAGTGGAAGGCCAGGGGTCAGGAGTCCAGGGGGGGAGTGGAGGGAGGACTCGCTGTGTGAGAGAAAGAGAAGGCGAGAGTGGGAGGTGGAGGGAGAGAATTCTCTCACATCTTAATTTAGACTCACGCTCATCAGACAAAGCTGGGGAAGGGGCCACCTCGGTGATTTTCCAAACCTGCATCCAAGAGATCATTCTTTCCAGAAAATAAGCAGCCCCTCGATGGGGCGGAGGGGAGGGTGGCCCATGGCCCGGTCACCCCTGAACTCGCCCTGGGAAGCTAGATGCTGGGCGCCCCTGCAGGGGTAGGAGGTGGGGTGCAGAATGCCGTCTTGCCCAGCACCTCCCCACAAGGTGACTGCGTGCCAGCTTTACCCGTCCCTGGGCCAGCGGGGACCAGGGCTCAATGGGGCCCGCCCCGGGTGCTGCTGGTGGCTGTGGCTCCCAGGGGGACAGAAAGGGCAGAGGAAAAAGATGGGGGTGGAGAGCAGCCTGGGAGGGAAAGCCTCAAAAGTCACAAAATGCCAGAGGAGGGCTGCGACAAACAGCCTTTGACCCCTAAACGACCTCTCATTTGCATAACCCATGCATAATTAGCACAATAATCATTCCATTCCCTTAAAGGAGAACTGATTCAGAATGCCCAGGACCCTTTGGCCTCCCCATGACCCTCACTGCATCCCCCCAGGTAAACTCACACCCTCCTGTGCCTGATAAACACACACACACACACACACACACACACACACACACACGTGCGCACACTGCAGCTAACAGACAATCCAGTGACATCCTCATGCACACACCACACACACATCCCAGCACACACAGCCACGCCCTACAAAACACACAGCTATGCACTCATACTCCGGCGTACACACACAAAATTATGGGCAACATTTACTGACCCCAACCTGTGTGCCTACCTTCTTAGCTCACAGACAATAGAGCCCCGCACACACCATCCTCTGATCACCCACTTACTACACCGCTAGCTACATGTGCACACACACACAGACACACAAATGCACCCTGGCCACACCTAACACACCCACGAATGCCCCACACAACTTCAGCACAATCGCATCACCTCACCCAGGGCACACACCGACCCCTCCCTGTCCGAGCACATGACCGCGCACATCCCTACGGAGGGACACCTTCGGGCTCGGACACCAAGCTCACGACTCATAAACACGGTGTCTCCTGTTTGCATCCCCCACACCCTCACGCACCGACGCGGGCGTAGGCAGGAGAGGGTGCCCACGGCAGAAGCCTGACCTCTGCTTCCCACATCGCCAGTCCTGGAGCAGTCACCCACCTGGAGGCTCCCTGGGCAGCCAGTGAAGGTCTGAGATTCCCAGTGGAGCCACCAACGCGGCTCTGCCCACAGCGGCTGAGGGCCACACTGCCCGTGCTGCCTCCTTCACCCCTCACAGCCTCCCGGGTTCTTTATCCCCATTTCACAGATGCAGATACTGGGGCTGGAGACACCAACACAGGTTCTCAGTCTCTGGAATCCTTGCCCAGGGCCATCCCCAACCCGCTGCTCACCCAGGACTCCTGCACCCGTGACCCACAGCCCCCCTCACCCTTGCATGACCTCAGCTCAGAACTACCCAGAGCCATCCACACACACGCAATGTCTATGCACACTGTACACATACTCAACATACAACAAACACACCACGTGCTCTCACACACCATCCCACATGTTCCTGATAGGCACCCACCCCATCATATGCACGACACCTCTCTGACGCCCACCAACAAGCCCCGGACACCTGCACCCTAGTCCCCTCTACAACAAACACACCACGTGCTCTCACACACCATCCCAACACATGTTCCTGACAGGCACCCACCCCATCATATGCACGACGCCTCTCTGACGCCCACCAACAAGCCCCGGTCACCTGCACCCCAGTCCCCTTCACACATGTGCACCGTGTAGAACACCAGGCACATTCAAGCACATACAACGCCAGGGGGACATGGCACCCTTCCCAATGGACTGACATGGCCCTGTCCGCTTCCCTCACCGTCCCCCACCACCATTCCTCTTGAGCTGACTCACACAGCCTCACCCTGGAGGCACCTCAGGCCATAGTGATCAGAGGGCCCCCCTCACTTACCACTCAGCCCTACAGGATCCTCCCATAGTTTCAGGTGAGGTACCCAAAGCAGCTGGATGTCAGGTAACTCTCCTTGCTTCACAGACACTCACTGAGGATGGTGGACACAGTCAAGGAGAAGCCAGGCACCTCCCTCCCTCTGCCCTCAGCCTTTTGCCAAGACCAGAGGTCTGGGGTCTCTCATGCCCAACCCCCACCACCAGTCCTCCCCACATCATGAGTCTTCCCAGAGAGACAGGACAGCAAAGAGGGTAAGCCAGAATGAATCAGCGCCCCCCGCCCCCCTGCCGCCCCCCGCTTACTACTTGTGGGAAAGCAGGCAAGCCACTGAATCTCTGCAATCTCAGTTTTCTCATCTGTAAAATGGGGATAATAATAATAGGATGCAGCTCATAGAGTTGCCAGGAGAATCAAGTAAGATCATGCCAGGAATGAGCTGAGCACAGGACCCAACATCTAGAACTGAACAAATAAGTGTAGTTGTGATTATTGTTAGATATGTTAATATTTCTATCAGTATTATTCTGAAGACTTTACCTCATTTACACTACAGATGAGGGTATAAACGCCCAGAGAGGTTAAGAGGCATTGCCGCGGCCACCCAGCAGGGGAGAGTGCAGAGAGAGAAAAAGAGAGGGTGAATGAGGAGAAAGGGTGAGTTACAGACACAGACACAGACGCACAAATTAGGTCAGCTGGCAGGCCGCCGGGAGCCAGCACCCTGTGCTGTGCTAATCATGCTGCAAACGCTTAGAATAAAACCACGTATGATTAATTCTGCGCAAGCCTCCCTCCCTGCATTAGCCAGACGCAGGCACGACTCTTCTGGTGACTAGAGGAGTGTGAGCAGGGGTTGGGATCCTCTTGGGTTCAAGTTCAACTCTACTTATTTGCTGGGTGACTCCGAGCAAGTTGTTTAACTTCTCTGGGCCTCCATTTGGTTAAATGGGGACGGTAATAGCTCATGCTCCATAGAGCAGCTGTGAGAATCAAGTGAGATGATGCACCAGATAATGTGCTGCCCGTCAGTTGGTATTCCCACCACACGCTTCCCACCTCAGGGCTCACCTTAAGGCTAAACCATAAGGCCTGAGTGATCACTGAGTGTAACTCTCCCATCTCACAGATGTGGAAACTGAGGCCCCAAGAGGGGAAAGAGGGGCAGGGTGGGGAATGACCACACGAAGCAGCACTCAGAGAGGTAAAGTGACCTGTCCAAAGACACGCGGTGACTTCACCACCAGCTCCTGGACGCAGGTGGTCCGTGCAGAGACCTGCGGGTCCCTATAGGCTTCCTCCCGCCAGTCCCCGTCCCCGACCCCAAAAGCCCTCAGTGCTGTGAGAACTCGGTGCCCCTCACGCTCAGCAGCTCCAACCCGGAGACCCAGAGCGTCACCCCAGGAATGTGGGCCGGGGCCAGGCTCTGGGCAGCGGGACAGCCAAGGGTGCCACACAATGGAGAGCCCGGCCGGGCAGGGGAAGCCTCCATCTCCACCCCCGGCCCGGCCACAGCTGCCCTGGCTGGGAACCCAGCTTCCACCGCATTCACTTGCTGCTGGAGCGGGTGAGGGGCGGGAAGACGGCATCTGCTGGGGAAGGGGCCACAGAACCCAGGTCCCAGAGAGCAGAAGGGCCTGGGGGGGTGGGGGAGGGGTTGTAGAGAAGACCCAGGCTGAACTTGACAGACCATCCCACCAGAAAAAGATCAGCCCTGGCCACTGTGGCTCCACTGGTTTGGCATCCTCCCGTGCACCGAAAGGTTGCCGGTTCGATTCCCGGGCAGGACACACGCCCAGGTTGCGGGCTGGATCCCTGGTGGTGGACATGCAGGAGGCAGCTGATCTATGTTTTGCTCTCACATCGATGTTTCACTCTCTCTCCCTCTCCCTTCCTCTCTCTATCAATATATATATTCTTTTAAAAGCCCAGGCGCACACTGTCACTGACACACCCTCCCACCACTCTGATTCCCAACCCCACCTCCCTGTCCCCCCCCAGATCTTCCACAGGGCAGCTCTGAGGACAGGAAACACCCCTTTGGGCCCATCTCATCTCAGCCAACTGCTCCTCAGAGGACATCCTGGCCACAGAGGCCTCCACACCCCATGCCCCAATTCCACCACCAGCTCCAGCCCGCCTCCTCCACCACTCTCTCCACTACCCACCCTGTGCTCCCACCACCCTCTCAGAACACCCCTTCCCCACGGGCACTGCCCTCATCCATGCCCACCCTGGGCCAGACAGGAGAGCGGGTCACGTCCCAGCTCAGGAGCCACAGCCTCTGGGACCCGACCAGTCCCCTTCTCCCCTCTCGGCACTCCCGTTGCCCCATCTGTAAAATGAACAGTCGAGCTGGATGCTCTAAGGGCCTTTCTGATCCTGACACGCTGGACATATAAAAAGCCAACCCAGCTGGGCCGGCGTGGCTCAGTGGTTGAGCGTCGACCTATAAGCCAGGAGGTCACAGTTCAATTCCCGGTCAGGGCACATGCCCGGGTTGTGGGCTCGATCCCCAGTGTGGGACCCAAGGGAGGCAGCCAATCAATGATTCTCGCTCACCATTGATGTTTCTGCGTCTCTATCCCTCTCCCTTCTTCTCTGAAATCAATAAAAATATTTTTTTCAAAATAAATAAATAAAGTCAGCCCTCAGTGGGAAAAACCTATATTCCCAACAAGAGGGGCCTAGTTAAATCAGTTAGGGCCAACCCTGCCCTGGAATATTACGCAGCTGTCAAGAACGGGGTTTTCACAATCCATACTGTTGAACCGGGTCTTTCAAAGGCCTATGTGCATACGGAGGCTTCTATTTTTTACTCATTTCAAAGGATAATTAAGGACACGGATCTGCATGCCCGGGTTGTCAGGAGGCAGCCCAGCAGGGCTGTCGGAGTGTCGTGCAGATGTTGTGTCTCCCCACACCTGGTGGCCTGGGGCAGGCCCGCACCTCTCAGCCGGGTTTGCCCATTAAACGAAGGTAACCACCACCACCTTGTGGGGTTCAATGCAAAAGACCCCAGGAGCCCCCACGTTAACGAGCTGCACAGTAGGCGCTGGCTATTAATACTATTGTCACCAAGTTTTGAAAAGTTCGCTACAACGAATATATAAAGAACTTGGACCTGCTTTACTGAACTCACTGCCAATGTGCGTGTCTCAACGCTGAGTTCTCCCAGCGGCTCCCGGAGGCTCTCTCTGGGCAGTGGGGCTGCAGACAGCTTTCCGTTTTTCCTCAGGACCTGTGTTCTTGCCCAGTTTTCCACATGAACTCCGAGTGCTGTTAGTCAGGAAGACACTGCCTCTCCGAGGCCCACCTCGGCCACCCTCCCGTCTGCCAAGCTCCCTGCCCCCTTCACTCTGCCGAGACCCTGTTGGGACGGCTCCTGAGGAAACGTGGGAGCAAACAGAGGAACCGGCAGAAAGGAAACAACACAGGAGCCTGCGAGGGAGCTGGCAGCCCCGCGGCCGGGGCTGTGGGCTGAGCCTCACCGCAGACGGGCTGCTTGGCAGGGCCTGGCTGCCCCCTCCCTGGCATCGACGTGGCGGGCGGCCACGCTGGCCCGCAGCACTAGACGCCTCGCCCGCCTGCCATCTTTTCCCGTCAGCCCAGTTCCTGGCCCTGCCATCCCCGCCAGTCCCGGTCAGGGTGCTGGCTGGCCACCCAGAGCTCACACTGTCACCTATGGCAGCCGGAGGATGACAACAAAACCCTGGGAAAACCAGCCCCCTCCTCAGCCCAGGGCTGGGACCCCTCCCCCTCAAGGCTCCATCACTTCCCAGCCACCTGCCCTCTCACGTCCCCCGCCTGGCCACCCTGACTCACACTGCCCATTTGTTCCTGTCCCCAAGCTCGTGCCTGAGCGCGGGACCACCCACTGAGGCCCAGTCCAGACTCAGCAGCCTCCTCCCGGGCTGCCCACCCGCCATGCTCCTCCCACACTAAACCCTTTATGGTTCTGGGAACGCAGGCACTTTCAGGCTCCCCACGTGCTGTTCCTGCTCCCTGGAACACCCTTCCCTATCTCTGCTGGCCAGCACCTACTCAGTGCAAGCAGTGTTTATAAGCACCTACTCTGTGTCAGGCACTATTCTGGGCACTCGGAGTCCCACAGTCAGCAAGACAGGAATGCGCTCAGTCAGCTCCAACAGCACCTCCGCTGCCAGGCCTCCCCACACCAACCACCTGCCCAGTCTGAGTTCGGGGTCCCTTCTTGGGGACTCTACCTCCACTGTGCTGTCATTTGCTGGGGGAAGAGGAGCCACCAACTGTGCTCCCCTCACACACGTGGGCCCCTTCCACCGAGTCTCACTGAACCCACTCCACCCCCTGGGAAGCAAGTACTGTCCCCATCTGTAGTGGGGCAACAGCAGGACCTGAACCCTGGCCTCACTGACACCAGATCCTGTGCTCAGTAGAGTCCCGAACCCCTGAGAATGCACGCAGGCTCCCAGGTGTTGAGACAACCCTCATTTCACGGGGCTTTTAGCCAGAGGAGGCCTGGGCCATTCCATTCCCTCCCATACAACAGTTACAGCCGGCACACGGGAGCATTCACTGTGTGCCAGGCTCTCCATATGTGCATTGCCTCATTTCTCTTACCACGAGGGACTGCTATCCCCATTTCACAGAGGGGCAAACCAAAGTTCAGAGAGGTAAAGCAACTGGCCCAAAGCCACCCAGCAATGGGGCCATATTGGAACCCTGGGTCAGTTGTACCCTAAAGACCATGCTGTCTGTACTGCAGTGCACACCCACTCTCAGCCCTCACCAACATTCCCCTCCAGAAAGCTCCCCAAGGGCGAGGCAAGTAGCCCCTCCTCTCCCTGCACCAGGGCCCTGCACAGAGACACACAGGCAGACTGACTGAATGTCTGGGAATGAGCAGACAGGGAGGACAACCCCTGCTCCCATGACAGGTGGCCTGCTCAGGTGAGCAGCCCCACCCAGCACGCCATGACCAACCAGCAGGTGACTAGGATTGAGCCTCCAGGCTCTGCAACCATTCCCGCCAACAAGCGGGCAAGGACCCACCCATTCCTGGGGCCCATAAGCCTCCTAGGAACACCCCATGTGGGGTTAGATATTCCCCCTCCTCGCTCCAGATAGCTGGGTAGCATCCCTCAGCTCGCTGGGCGGGGCCTCAGTGTGCCCTCTGACAAAATGGGGACAATGACTCCCAGCACATGGGGGGTGCCGGCCGTGAGGTGCGGAGCAGGCACTGCACTTAGTAGGTGCTAGGACATGACACAGTGCTGCTACTCAAAGCTCACCTTCCTGCCTGACACCAGATCCACCCGAGTGACCCACACACCCCGTCACTGTCAACACCAGGGCTGCCTCAGAGCTCACCACCGCCTGGAATTAGCTTGTTTATTTACTTGTCTAATGTCTGTCTCCCCCTCCAACGGCTCCTGGGAGGAGTGGCTGGGCCTGCCGAGGCCACTCCCATGTCCTGAGTGCCCAGAATATTTCTGGGACATAGTCGACCCCCATCGATATTTGCTCAATGAATACTACGAGTGGGATCACCCCCTCCAGAACCCCATCACCCACTTCCTGCCCCCAGTCACTGCAGTTCTGGGCAGCGCCCTGTCCTCTGGTCCGTCTCCCCATGTGTAAAACCAGGGGCTTTGGGCAAAGGTTCTCTCTGGTACCTCCAAAATTCAACAGGAGGACTCCAACTGAGCTGGGAGGAGGAAAGAGAAATTGAGACCGATGCCAACATAGTTTTTCATAAAACAACTATGCAAATTATATGCAAAACATGCAGATTAGCAGGCTCCCTGTAGAACCTACAATTCTGGCCACTTTACAAACAGACTTGGGCTGGGTAGAAAGTAGTATTTACTGAGAACCTACTAAGCGCCAGGCGCCTTACCAATGGAGCCAGGTGAAATGGGCCTCCTTACTCCACAGACTTAGAGAGGCCGGGCAGCTTGTTGAAGGTCACAGAGACACTAGCGTGAGAATAGGATGGGGTGATGGGAGGCAAGGCCGGTGGGTGTGGGGCCTGTGGTGGGGAAGAGGCTAAGAGAGCAGATAGGAGCCCAGGCCATGCGTCTGGCTCCCATGCCCACAGAGCCTGAGGGTAGGCCAGCCCCAAGGGCAGAAGGACCCTGGAGGCTATCTGGAGCCAGGTGAGGGGGCTCCAGGGACCGCACCAGCCCTGGGGTTCCACTAAGCTGACCCCAGCTCACCTCCAGGAAACAGAACAGCCCTGCTGGAGTCTGCCCAAGCCACGCCCAGCCCTTCCAGCTGTGCCGGGACACCGCGTGGCTCTGACATCCTCCCCAAAGCCTCCCAGGCACATGCCAGCCTCACCCCGAGGTCACACCACACGCCCACACACTCCTACCACATTCCCACCTGCATGCGTGTGTGTGTCCAGCCCCTGAGTGGCGG
Source organism: Myotis brandtii (assembly GCF_000412655.1). Lineage (NCBI taxonomy): Eukaryota > Metazoa > Chordata > Mammalia > Chiroptera > Vespertilionidae > Myotis > Myotis brandtii. Next base: position 483,803 of record NW_005367431.1, on the reverse strand, counting down.
GGCTGTGGTCCCCTCACCCTCCTGGTTGTTAGGTTATTTATAACCAGCACGAACTAACACCGGTGGAGATGTGACTCCCCACCCCTCACCCTGGGCTGTCCCACGGGCTTCTGAGCTGCTCCACTTCGAGACTCTGAGCGCGCAAGCCCTGGGCCTCCAGGACCACCACCACCATTGCCCAAAAGGGGAAACTGAGCCGCAGAGCATGGAATCGGACCAAAAAAACCCTGGGGAAAACGGGCATCGCCCCCAGAGACCTGCCTGGGGCCACACTTGTCTCCAGGGCCGCCTCCAGCCCAGGTGACACTCTGTGAGGCCGGTTGGGTCAGGAAAGGGAGGGGACGGGCTGAGGCCCAATCCCTCACCCTCATCCCCTGAACCCTGGGAGCCAGGCAGGGCCTTGTCAAATATAGACGCCCTATAAATACCTCCTGAAGGATGAGTGGAAGCGAGAATGAATATACAGAAAGTCAGAAGTGCTGGCAAGGCTGGGGAGCAATCGGAGCCCTCAGCCACCGCCCGTGGGGACGGAAAATGGTGCAGTCGCGTTGGAAAACAGTCTGGCGGTTCCTCAAAAGCCTAAACACAGTCACCACACGATCCAGCAATCCCACTCCTGAGGTATCTCTCTCTCCAAGGGAACTGGAAACATATGTGCACACATTTTTTAAAATAGCAGTATTATTCATGATGGCCCAAAGGTGCAAACAACCCCCATGCTCATCAGCTGAGGGATAAACCAAAGGTGGGCTGCCCAGGCAATGGAGTATTTTTCAAAAGGAACCAAGTGCTGCCGGATGGGGAACCTTGAGCATTACGTTCAGTGAAAGAAGCCAGTCACAAAAGGACCACATATTACATATTCCCATTTATGCACAATGTCCAAGATAGGCAAATCCACAAAGTAAGTTAGCGACTGCCTAGGGCTGGGGCACTGGGGAGAAGTGGGGAGCGACTGCTAATAGGTGTAGGGTTTTGGGTTTTTTTGGGGGGGAGGAAGGTGATAAAAATATATAAAATTGATGGTGACCTGGCCGGCATGGCTCAGTGGTTGAGCGTTGACCTATGGAAACCAGGAGGTCACGGTTCGATTCCCGGTCAGGACACATGCCCAGGTTGCAGGCTCGATCCCCAGTAGGGGGCGTGCAGGAGGCAGCCAATCAATGATTCTCTCTCATCATTGATATTTCTATCTCTCTTTCCCTCTCCCTTCCTCTCTGAAATCAATAAAAACATATTTTTTTAAAAACTGATGGTGGTTTGTACAACTCTATAAATAGGCTAAATCATATGCGTTAGATGGGTGAACTGAATGGTATGTGAACTGAATCTCAATAAAGCTTTTGTTTAGAAAAAAAATAAGAATGAATGTGAGATTCAGGTTCAGAGAGGGCGAGAAAGTTGCCCAGGGTCACACAGCAGAGCTTGGACTCAAATATTCATGTGGGAGCGGAGGTGAACCATATCCCTGCTCACCTCCTCTCCCATCGGAGTCTCCCCCATCCAAGGCCCAGGGAAGCCTCCCCAGCTCCCACATCCGAAGGGCAAACACTGGCCCTGCAGACGACAGATGGGAGCGGCCAGCACAGCACCCTCCTCTGTGTTTGTCAAACGCCACTTTGTCAGGTGGGACCACAGGAAGAGGGCAGGCTCGGCCCAGAATAACCCAAGCGAAGGGCGGCCACTCTAAACTCAGGCCGGCTGCCATCTCCACTCCCACACCCAGTGTCCCCACTCCTGCTCTCAGAGGTCCTCAAATGCCCCCACCCTGGCCCTCGGTCCCTGGGGCTGGCCCCTGGCTCCCTCAGGAAGAGGCATGAGGATACGTCCCTGCCAGGGACATCTGAATTAGACGACAAGTCTACCTGTCCCCTGCCCCTGTGGCTGTCTAGGGCGGCCGTGAGGACAGACACGTCTCTGGGGCCCGCCCCTCATTCCCTGTCCCGCTGCCACTTGGCTCCTGGGCACCAGCCTCCGCCCAGCCCAGCTGGCAGCCGCCGAGCCTGTGGCTGGTTTCCGCTCCCAATTCCCTGCTCAGAGGCCCGTCTGTCCTTGACGGCTGGGCCAGCCTCTGTCTGGCAGGTGTTCAGCCCCACAAACCCCAACTAGGACAAACTCAGGTAGGAAGCCTGTGCCCCTCAGTCCCCTGCCTCCACCCACTACCTCGGTGAGCTTCCCATCCTGGCTCTGGCTCAGGTCCCTGTGTAGTCACTAAGAGGGGAAGAGGTGGCCCTAACCAGGTGGCTCAGTTGGTTGGAGCGTCATCCTATACAGTGGGGCCTTGACTTACGAGTGTCCCGACTAACGAGTTTTTCGAGATACGAGCCGTCTCTCAGCCGATTTTTTGCTTTGAGTTGCGAGCTAAAATTCGGGTTACGAGCCAGCTTCAGATACCCCACCGCTAGTTGGCGCAGCGAACATCACAGTGAACGCCACAACATCAGCCCAGCATCACGTGTCTCACTCGCTCACTTTAATGATTTGACACACGAGTAATTTGAGTTACGAGCTCCTTCGAGGAACGAATTAAACTCGTAAGTCAAGGCCCCACTGTATAATAAAAGGCTAATATGCAAATTGTCCCCTCGGGAGTTCAACCGGGAGACCGGGAGTTCAATCACTCGCTATGACATGCGCTGACCACCAGGAGGCAGCGCAGAACATGGCAGGCAACCAGCAGCAGCAGTGGGGACACTGAGGGAGCAAGGGAAGGAGGAGGCAGGGAGGCCGGGAGGCGGGGAACCTGATAGGCCCTGATGACCAGCCAGGCCTAGGGACCCTACCTGTGCACAACTTTCATGCACCAGGCCTCTAGTTTCCTATATCAAAAGGTTGTGGGCTCGATTCCCGGTCAGGGTGCATGCAGGAGGCAACTGATTGATGTTTCTCTCACATCCATGTTTCTCTCTCTCTCTCTCTCTCTCTCTCTCTCTTCCCTCCCCTCCCTCTCTCCCTCTCTCTCTCTCAAATCAATAAATATATCCTTGGGTGAGGATTTGATTAAAACAAGGGGAAGAGGTGACCTCACAGCCTTACAGAGCAGACTGCAGGGTGAGGCCACAAGGGTGTTGAGGAGGGAAGCTGAGAATGCCACAAGGTCCCTCCAGCCCCCCAGCCCCACATCCTCTCCCCTGACATCACCGCCAGCCTCCTGTGGCTCCAGCCAGCCCATGTCTTTCCACAGAGCCCCTCCCACTGAGCTCAGACAGAGGAGTCCAAACACCCATAAGGAATTAGGGACCCTGAGTGTCTGGCCCCATGTGCCCTGCAACCCAGGGACCAGTCATGCCCGCTTCTCAGCACATGTCACTCAAACGTGGCCTCCCTGACCAAACCCTCCTTCAGGTCTCAGCTCACCCATCACCTGACCCTCCACAAGCAGGGTCAGAGGTCAGAGGCCGCAGCCCTGGGCTCCTACCATCAGAGCCCCAATCACACCAGCTTGCCTCGCTCCCTGCAGGAAACTCTATCAGGGCCAGGGCCAGCCCCGGCCAGAGCAGGACCCCAGGGAGGCCTAGATGCATGAGGCCTAAACGGTCCAGCCCAGTGCCTGGGGGAGACGAACGTGGATTGGAGAAGCCGGTCTCAGAGCTGGCCATCAGCAAGGGGCTGTTCCTGGAGCCCAGTCATCTTCCCCAAACCCCAGGACAAGGACAGGTGGTGGCTGTCACCTCTGTGGCAACACAGCTCTCATTTCCACGGCCCCCATTCTGATCAGGACTGGGCACCAGCTCTGGGCACTGCACCACGCTGGACCCTGGCCAAGTGAGCCCTGATGCTTGCAATAACCCGCAGCAAAATGGCCACCATTCAGCTTTACAGAGGGGACACGAGTGCGGTGAGCTGCCCAAGGCCACCCAGGGGACAGCGGAGGTGGCAGTCAGAGCTCCAGCGGGGCTGATGCCCAGACCACCCGCTCTGCACCGTCCTCCACAGCCACTCCTCACAGACACACGGGCAGTGCCTGTGTACTTCCCAATGCCCAGGCGCGGACGCCTCCCAGACCCAGCTCAGGCCTCACTGCCTCCGGGCAGCTTCCCATCCCAACCTTGCCCCAGTGACACCCCCTCCCTGCTCAAGGCCCCAAAGACAGCATCCTGGGGTCCGGCCTCATCCTCCCACTTGGTCCAGAAATGCTCTGCGGGATGCGGTGTGCTTAAGACTGACTCGGGGGGTACATCAGGCCGGTGGTTCAATGAAGGGGCCGCCTCCCCTGGCCTCTCTGACCCTGCTGTCACTTTCCTCAGGGACACACCACACCTCCTCCTGCTCCCCAGCACATCTGCACCCCCAGGGGTGAAATCTGCAGTGTGCCTGGAGGTCAGGCGGAAGACAAGGCCCTGAGGCCCTCTGCACCCCGCCCCCCCTTAATCACTGCTGAGGAGGCAGATGATCAGCTGCCCCTCTGGCCTGGGCTCCCTGGATTCGAGGATTAAGAGCTGGGATTAAGGACGGACACATTCCTGGTAGCTTAGAGTCCCAGATGTGTGTATGGGGGTGGGAGGGGGGTTGTGGGTGTGTACACGCAGGTACACCCGTACAGATACATCTGTGTGTGTACCCGTGGGTTGTCAGGTGGCTCAGATGCCTGGGTGGGCCTGGGTGTGTGCAGGTGAGTGCGCAGGCTCCATCTCTGTGAGAGGTATGTGTGCTCGGGGTGTATTTCCCTGTCTCTGTGTGCAGGTATGTGTGTGGGTCTGTGTCTCCACGCGTGTGCACAGGACAAGGGTGTGTGCTCAGGACTGCGTGTTACTTCACGTACACAAATGGTCTGCAGGGGTGCACACTTCTACGTGTGCCTCGACTCCCCTGAGGTAGGGGGAGTGTCTCCCAACTCCCTCCACTATCCTCCCAGGAACGGCCAATACCCCTGGCCACCTACCTGCTGGGGCCAAGCCCCCTACAGCTGAGAAAGCGGAGACAGCAATTTTGGGGACTCGTGGAACCCCTTGTTCGGAATCTGAGATCATCCCCAAAAGCCTCCCAGCCCCACTGCCTCACAGGAGAACAGGATTCAGCCAAGCCAGGGCTCAGCTCCCAGAGGCACCTGGGACCACAGCTGTCGGGGAACCGCTCTGCCGCTCACCCCTGGGGAACCCTGCACAGCCAAGCTCCGCCCTTGGGCTCAGTGTCTTCGTGTGAACTGCAAGGTGAGCGGCCGATTTCCTGTGGCTTGGAGTTCTCGGAACCACACTTCTGGGGGGGCGGCGGGGGGAGGTGAAGGGAATGAGAGGTTCTCCAGCCCTGACCCACCACCCCCTCAGCCCTCTACGCCCCAGGTCCCCAGGACTCCTCAGGGCCACAGGGAGAGGAGAGGTTCCAGCCAGGGAGGGAATGGGGAGGGAGGCAGAGGCCTCTGGGGACCAGGGCAGGAGGAAGAAGAAGAAGAAAAGAGTGTGAGAAGTGGGGGTGCAGAGAGCAGACAGAGGAGGAGGAAGTGAGTAGGTTTGCAGTGGGGAAGTCTGTGGCGGGCAGAGGGGGAAGGTCTCTCTTTTTTTAAAAAAATATATTTTATTGATTTCTTACAGAGAGGAAGGGGGAGGGATAGAGAGTTAGAAACATCGATGAGAGAGAAACATCGATCAGCTGCCTCCTTCACACTCCCTACTGGGTATGTGCCTGCAACCAAGGTACATGCCTTTGACAGGAATCGAACCTGGGACCCTTGAGTCCGCAGGCTGATGCTCTATCCATTGAGCCAAACCGGTTAGGGCGAAGGTCTCTTGTAACCAAGCCTGCGCCTCCACAATCTCCCGGGATGTCCAGAAGGGCCCGGTCCACCCTCGACTGACTGAGGCAGGAAGGCTGCACCCCTCGAGCCCATGGCTCCCTGCAGCCTCCTCCAGGCTCCTTCCTCTTCCGCAAGCTTGGGGGTCACGGGAGCAGGGGGGGGAGACGGACCAGGTGTGACAAAGGGGAGAACTCGGAGTCAAGAAGATTGAGGGTGTGCAAAAGCGTGCACAAAGGGATACAACGAAGCAATGTCAGAATTTGGGGGAAATGAAGCAAAATAACATGTGTGAGGGCTGACATGGGAGATGATGTAATTGGGGGAGTAGCTGCTGCAACAATATATCCAAGGGAGGGCTCCAAGGAGATGAGGATGTAACCCTGTGGGGAGCCAGACACCAAGGAGCAATGGAACAGAATCCTCACGTCCCTTCTCTCCTGCTTCCCTCTTCCGGATTCCCGGGCAGGGCTCTCCTTGCTGGGGTCAAGTACCGAGCGAGACCTGACTGGCCTTAAACTCACCCTCCTAAGGCACCACACTTTACAGTTTGCAACACGCGAGGCAGCGTGCAGCAGCGCTTGTGCACCAGGTTAGACCCCAAGGCAAACCGCTTGGGTTCAAGTCCTGGAGAGTGTGCCGCTTACGAGCTCCGTGACCTTGGACAAGTTACTTAACCTCTCTGTGCTCCAATGTCTTTTTTAGGAAAATCAAGATAACGGTGCCTCCTTCCTGAGGCTGTTGTAAGGACTGCGTTTTTATATGTCAGACATGTGGCGGAGTATCTTGCATGTGGCAGGCACTCAACAGGCATACTTCAACCCAGTAGTGGGTGTGCAGGAGGCAGCTGATCGATGTTTCTCTCTCATCAATGTTTCTAACTCTCTATCCCTCTCCCGTCCTCTCTGTAAAAAAATCAGTAAAATATATTTTTTTTAAAAAAAAGATAACAGTGCTTCCTTCCTAAGGCTATTGTAAGGACTGCGTTTTTATATGTCAGACATGTGGCAGAGTATCTTGCATGTGGCAGGCACTCAACAGGCATACTTCAATGTTAATATTACTGTATCCATGCTCTTGTGGGCATCCCATGCCAGCCCCGCAGGGCAGCAGGGCTGCGCTCATTTCATAGACTAACGTTCTCTACCTGCAGGATGGACCCCAAAGCCTTGGTGTGGACTGGAACGCCCATCTTTGAGCCACTGGGGTCTTTCATGCCGAGGCCCTGTGGGGTTTAGCCCCCGAACACCCCGTGGCACGGTGCCAGGTGCCCAGTGAGTGTCTGTTAAACTAAGAAACAACACACTCTCACTCACAATGTGCCCCCTACAGCACCAGCCCCTTCACCCCAAAGGGAGATATGTTCCCACCTTCATTCATGGCCCACCTCACCTCCCGGATGGGAATGGCTACTTTTAACCACACCATTTCCCTAATATAGCATCACCTTCCCCACCTCTGAGCCTCTGCCCACCCTGGTCCCTCTGCCTATCAACGTGCTGCCATTCTTTAAGGCCTGGTACAAAAGACGCCTCCTCCATGGAACCCTCCCTGATTTTCCAGAGCCAAAACCAGCCTCTCAGTGCCCCCACGCATGTCCTCAGCCCCTCTCATGTGCTGGCTCCCTCACCTCACTGGGAGCTTCCTGAGGTCGGGTACCAGGTTCCAGGTGCTCAGCACCGGCCAGCCATAGAGGGGCATCAGCCAACAGCGGCTAAAGTGACTGGCAGGTCAGCAGCAGAGCAGGGATAAGGCCCCCGGTCCTGGGTTCCCTCCCCAGTGCTCCCACTCTGCCCAGGAAACCGGACTCACGCCCAGCCCAGTCGACTGAATTTGACTGATCATGTCTCAGAGGCTGGGAAGAGAAGTGGTGCTCGGCGTGATGGGCAGGGAGAGGGAACCCCACCCTGGCCCAGGAGGAACCAGACAGGCCTCCCATCCTCCGCCTGCCCCGCAGCCTGCTCGCCCTGCCCCCGGGCCACCTTCACTCAGGCCCTGCCCTCTCTGGCCTCGGGTGTTTCTGGAAGGTCCTCAAATGCAAAGACTGGAAGGGTCCCTGGGTCGCCCAGTCTGATCTCCCCACTTTGCAAACACAGAAGTAGAGGCTCAGAGGGAGCAAGGCTGCCCACGGTCACGGGGCAAGCCAGGAGCAGCTCACCTCTGAGACGTCAAATCTCAGGGAAAGTAGAACAAAGAAAATGAGGAAATAACAGTGACTTATCCAGCAGCAGCTCCCTGTCAACTAGCTGCCAAGTGGTGACCCAGCTGCACCTCCCCCAACACTAGCCCTCAGCACAGCCCAGTGAGGGAGGCCTGACTGCCCCACGGGGCAGAGGAGACTGAGGCTGTGCAAGGAGTCGCTGCCCACGTTCACTCTGCAGAGCTGGGATTCGAATCTGCCTCGGAGCGGGAGGCAGGCCTTCCCTCCCTGCTCTCTCCAATCCTCCCCTGAAACCTCACACACCCCTCAAGCCAGGCTCCCTGACAAGACCCAGGACACGCCTACAATAAGCTGCACACCCACAGCCCCCAGCACAGGGCCCGGCATACAGCTGGTGCTCAGTAAGTGTTTGCAGAATGGATGAATCAGCCAAGCAAAAGACAGGCCCCCAAACAACACGGCATCTTGGGAAGGGCAGACCGCTGCTCGCTAACGACCTCACCCTGGGCGTGTTGCTTAGCCTCTCGGGCCTCGGGGTCCCCATCTGTAAAGTGGGGTGGCAATGCCCACCTCATGGGGTCATGGTGAGAACTGAGATAGCACATGTAAGCACTTAGAACTGCCTGGTACGTAGCATGCACTCTCTAAGTATTGGCCATCACCACCGTCATTGTTGTCACCATCTGTGCCTACTTCCCCAACACAGAGAGTATCTTGAGGGCAGAAACCAGGTAGAATTCAGCTGCAGACATTCCCACCCGCCATCAAACCAGCCTGGCCATGAGGAGGTGGCAGCAAACCTGGGGGGGGCGGGCGGTGAAGGGTAGAGATAGACACAGTTACCCACACCCCAGCCGTGGGCCCTGGAGAGGGTGGCAGTTTATGGGTCCTGCCAGACACCCCAAGAAGCAAGACTATCTTTCCCCAGCTCCCACTGTAACAGCCCCCAGCCCTGCAGGACCCTTGCCTGCTCAGCCCCACACAGCCCCCCAGGCCCCAGCCCAGGGAGGCGACTGGCCTAACGAGCCACCCTAGAGCCCACAGTCAAACTGGCAATCAGTTTGCTGCAATTAGATTGCCCAGATCCCGCTGGTGATGGATTCTAAATTACCCTTATTAAAGTCTGGGCTGGTGACCAGGGCTGGGAAGGGGGGGCAGGACTGGGGGGCCTGATTGGCAATGCAGGGGGTACAGAGAGCTCTAGGAGGCCTTGGGCTGAGGCTGACCCCATGGAAGGCAAGTCCACGGCCCATCCCAGCAGCAGGACGAAGGCCCTCATCAGCATATTGCCCTTGCCCCGCCCCCATCTTAGAAAACGCCCGCCCTGAAGGGTGACAGGCCAGCAGAGGACATTTGGCTCAAGCGAACTCCCCAACGGGAAGGTGGCCCCTTGCCTCATTTTGTGAAGCAGCCTGAGGTCACCCTATGCGGCACAACAGGAGGCCGCTGCCCCGAGGGCGAAGGCGAGAGAGCAGGCCAAGCCCACAGCCTAACGGCCAGCACTAACGGGGCTGAAGGACAAGGAGCTCCATCTAATCAGACTAGAACACCTACATCCCTCAGCCTCTGCCCCTTGCAATTTGGGCGCATAAAGTTCAACCCCAAGGACAGCGGAGGCTGAGTCCTCACCTTCCTCGTTGGCTCCATTCCCCCCTTCCCTCTAATTAACTTCCCCGCTGCTCCCGCCCAATTCCTTGAGCGACTCCAATCTTACAAAGGGGCTGTGATGACAAGGTCAGCGATGGGACACAGAGTCCAGATTAGGTGAAGGGGCAACTGAACCCCCGCTCTACCGGTACCCGGCCTCGCGAGCTCTGGCAGGTGGTGGCACATCTCCAAGCCTCGAAGTGAGGGGAACGCCACCAGCGTCCGAGTGGCTGGAAGGCTCAGTGCGATCCCCTAAGGCTGGCGGACCAGGCCAGTCCTTGGGCAAGACCCATGCCATCTCCGGGCTTCAGGACTCTGTCCGTGGGAGGGCAGGCTGTGGGGCTGGCGGTCTCCCACCTCTGAGCTCCTATGCAAACATCACAGTCACCTGCTCAGAGCAGGGCAGGTGTGGTGAATGGAGCACAGCCCAGATGCTCCCAGCAGGACAGACAATAAAAGGAGCCTGGTGTCTCCGGGTCCCGGGCTAATGCTGCAAACAGCACGGTCTCTCTGGGGTCCAGGCTGGAAGAACCTAAGGCGTGGCCCAGCCCAATCCTTTGGCTCCAGACTGGACTGCAGGCTGCCAACAGCTCCGGAGAACCCACTGCCCGTGAACTCAGCACCCCGAGGGCCTGGAAGGTGCCTCCGCTAACCTGGCCCCAACCCTGCCGGCTCCACCTGGAAGTCCTGGCCCAAGTTCTCTCTCCCTCTTCGGGTGGCCCCCACCCACAGGGTTCTGCTCTGGGTCACTGTGATCATTCAAACTTGGTTCCCACTCTCCAAAGGAAAACCTTATCCCCACCCCCAAAAGCAATTCCTCAGGTGAGACGGAGAGGGACAGGAAAAGAGCAAAACGGAAGCAGGTACGTGGGAGAAATGGGCACTTTATTATTTCATGTTGCTCATTCCCAAATAACTGAGGCAGAGGTATTCTTGGCTCATTTAAAAAAAGAGGAGACTGAGGCTCAGAGAGGTTAAGTGATCACAAGATCACACAGCAAGAAAATGGGCAGAATTGGAACTGGCACTCTCCAAAGGAAAACCTTATCCCCACCCCCAAAAGCAATTCCTCAGGTGAGACGGAGAGGGACAGGAAAAGAGCAAAACGGAAGCAGGTACGTGGGAGAAATGGGCACTTTATTATTTCATGTTGCTCATTCCCAAATAACTGAGGCAGAGGTATTCTTGGCTCATTTTAAAAAAGTGGAGACTGAGGCTCAGAGAGGTTAAGTGAACTCAGCAAGATCACACAGCAAGAAAATGGGCAGAATTGGAATTGTATTTCAACCCTAGTCCAGCTGGCTCTAGGGTGCCTGTCCCTTCAAACAGACAGCACCAAGGCCTAGGGACTCAGTGGTGGGAAGGCAGACCTCAGCCAGCTGGGGCACGGATGTTGTAGAACCCTCTCCAGCTGGTATAAAAGGCCAGCTGTGCCCTCCACCCTCAGCAGCCAGGTAGGGAAGGGGCCGGAGCATTTGTCCAAGGCCGCCCCCACCCCCATCCCCCAGCTGGGCCCTCAGCCATTGCCGCTCAGACTCCCCTGTAATCACAGCTTCCTGTTTGGCGCTGAGAATAGGCCTGGTCAGTGGGGGAGGGGAGCGGCCATCCCTCTGGCCAGGGCCTGCTCTGGAGTGAGAGGGCCGGAAGTGAAGGCTACCCGGCCCCCTGGAATCTTGGGAGGCTGGGAGCCAAGGGAAGGGGGAAGGAGGGGTGTCAGTCAACAAATAGTTGCCCGGCTCTGGCCCGATGTTCCCAGGATGTGGGGGACCATGAGAGGGAACAGCCAGCCAAGCCAGGTGTCGAGGACCAGCCCAGACCCTGCTCCCTCCTGGGGTGAGAGGGGATGAGTGGGAACAAGGGGGTGGGGCTTGGGAGCGCTCCTGCCTCTGGCCACCCTGCCCCCCTCCCCAGACACAAAATCACAAGGCTCCAGGCAGCTGGGCGGGAGCCCAGAGCCACAGCGCCTCCGTCCCACCCAGACGTGGGAAGGCGAGTCTCCGCACTCAGACCGCAGGCTCGCCCGTGCGGCCCCTGGCCCCTCCCAGCCCACAGGTACACGCCTTGGACCCAGCAGGATTCTGCCAGCCTCCATCCGTCCCCCCAACCCACCTCCACAGGAGAGAACACGAAGCCCCAGCCCGGGCTCCAAAGCTCATACTCCTGGCTGCCTGCCTGCCTTCATTCATTCCCTCTTTCATTCATTCAAACCACTGAATTCTGGGCTGGACACAAAGTTGGCCTTGGAGGTTCAGCAAAGAACAAGGCAGCCACAGAGGCTGCCCCTGGGAGCTCATGGTCTATCAGGAAAGCATTCGGACTCTTCTCCTGGCGGCTGTGTGACTCCCACCAAGTCATGCCTCCTCTCTGAGCTCAGTCACTCGGGCCAGCGAGAACCTCAGGTGCAGTGGGGCCAGGGCTCAAGGATGGGGCGGCAGGGATGTAAACGTGAGCTCCACACAACGTCCTAAGGACCAGAGGGGATTAAAGGCAGGCCTGGCCATGAGGCAGAGTGAGCCCATCACTGGGGCAGCCACGGTGTGTCTAGGGGGAACGGTGGCTTTGCAGAGCCCTCTCATCCTCTGTTCTAGATATTCCTGTCGCCTGTGCCATGATCACATGGCCCAGACATGATCCCCCCCCCCCCATTTTGTTGACAGCCTGCGCAATTTACAAAGAGAGCTCTCCTGGCTCCACCCCACAGTGATGCTCACAGTAGCCCATTTAACAGATGACAGAGCCCTGTGAGGGGTGGAGGCCCTGGGCAAGCCCTTTCCCCCACCGAGCATCACCCACCTCCCAGGCTAAGGTGAGAATTAACTGAGAAAATATATGGGACACACCTGGCCCAGAGCCTGGCAAAAAACGGCCAGTTATGAAACAGGAGTAACATGGTCATAATTTGGGGGGTAGGAAGGCCCCAGAGGTGAAGTAACTTGCCCAAGATCACACAACAAGAGGAGAGGCAGCCCAGTCCTATCAGTTTGCCAGGCCCGAGCTCAACCCAGCTCTGCCCCCTTCCAGCTGTGGGACCTTGAAGCAGTCAACCTCCATGCCTCAGTCTCCTCCTCTGTAAAATGGGGGTTCTAGTAACGCCTACCTCCAACGATCACCATGAGGATTAAATAAAGTAGGTTCTATTATTCAGCCCTCAGAGACGAGAGGCCGCCTCCCAGATCCAACCCTCAGCCCCTGCGAGGCTGGGGAGGTGGAGACCTCCCCGAGTCCCGTCCCCAGCCAGCCTTCAGGAATGCTTTGCAGCCCCTTCTAGAAGGACCCCTCCCTCTCCCCCAGCAGCTCGGGAGGAAGGTCCCAGCTCCCATGGGAGGGACAGGGGGAGGCCTGTGTCGGACCCGCTTCTGGGGGAAGCTCAGTCTTACCCTTCTCCGCCCTTCAGGATGCCCTCACCCACCCCACTGCTGCTCTAGCATCATCCAGAGCCCAAGCCGGAGCTGCCCGGGCCCCAAGGACCCCAAGCCCCAGTCCATGAGGTGGAAGCAGCCATTTGTTTTCAAAAGGCCAAACTGTCTTCTCCAGCAGGGCTCAGCCCGCACCAAACCCCAACACGACCCAGAAACACGCTGGATTCGCAGCCGGAGGCAGTTCCAATCCCAGCTACACCATGAGGCTGTGGTAACCCCAGTTCAGTCCTGTAAGTCAAGTATTTGTGCCCAGTTGACAGGTAAGAAAGCCAAGGGTCCAGGCGCACTATGGCATGCTCATGTCACACGGTGAGCACGTGTGTAGCTCCCCTCCTCCTCCTCCTCCTCCTCCTCCTCCTCCGGACGCCCTCCCTGACCCCCGGGCTCCCTCCTGGAAAGGCCCGAGAGCTCACCGCACACAGGTGTGCTCAGTTACTCAAGGCGCTCATTTTCCCATCACATCTCTGCGCGGCTGGCACTGTTACTGTCCCCATTTTACACACGAGGAAGTTGAAATAGAAATCACTGACCCAAAATCGCACAGCAGGTGTCTGTCCCCAGAGCCCCTGCCAACTGGGCGCTAACAGGCCCTGTGGTGTCCGTGCCGGGCCCTGGCACAGGGGTCCCTGGCTTCTCATTTTCACAGTGAGAACAATCTCACCCGAGGAACCCAGCGTTCAGAGTCACTGGAGGAGCTGGAGGGGAGACGGGTGGGGAGCTCCTGGATGACTGACACGGTCGGGGTGGGGAAGGGACAGAACCACCAGGCCCCACGGAATTCCCATCCTCGTGGTCCCTCACTCCCCACCCCTACCACCTTCCCAACCTCAGAATGGCAACCTTGTACAAGAACAAGAATCGACATTGGCTGAGAGCTTGGTATGTGCCAGGCATTGTGCTACGAGCTTTACATGTGAACTCCTTTCATTCTCGTATTCTCCCCACTTTACAGAGGTGGGAACGAAGGCACAGAGAGGTTAAGGAACTTTCACGAGGCCACACAGCCACAGAGTAGTGAACTCCATCACTGGGAGTATTCAAGCAAGACTCAGGGGCCCCTAAAATCCCTGCCAGCCCTGAGCTTCTAAAAGCTCACATTTCCAGGATCCCCACACTCCAGGCCTTTCTGGGTGGTGACTTAAGGACAGCAGCTGAGGTGGCCCTGAAGGCAGATGTCCCTCAGAGTGATAGTCACCTGGTCTCTCAGAAGAGAGGACGCCCCAAAGCAGATGCCAGGACGGACACACACACACACACACACACACACGTCAACTCGTCACCATCTGCAGCATGAATGAGATCTGCTATTCCCACTGTGGTCACTCTGGAAGCTCCTCTCTCTCTCTCTCTCTCTTTCTCTCTCTCTCTTCTCTCCCTCCCTCCCTCCCTCCCTCCCTCCCTTTCAAGCTGGTGGGCAGACCTAGGGGCCATCTTGTCCCTCTGAGTCAGCCACTTCCCACCCCAATGATCTCCTTAGAGGACCCCGCCATGGAGGCCTCTCCTGGAGCCATCCCAGTTGGGGCTCTGCTGGTCTAACTCAGCCCCCCCTCCTGCAGGCATCACCCTTTTCCTCTGCTGTGGCATCCCTGGCAACTGGGCACCGCCCATTAACCCTTTGCCTCCCAGGCAGATGAGGTGATACCCCTCCTCCACAGCCGGACCCCCAGGGAAGGTGTGAAGCCTGGGGAGAGTCTC
>NW_005367431.1:467378-469092 GCF_000412655.1 Myotis brandtii | reverse complement strand
GCCCCCCCCTCATCTGGAGCCTCACCCCTCCTCTCCTTCAAGTCAAGCCCAGCCATATGGGCCTCCAGACCCAAAGTCCCTAGGTTTTGCTTTCTCTGCCACCAGCGCTGTGTCTGAACCACCCCCTCTACTTCACCCTCAGATCCAGGGGCCCCCTGCCTCACTGAGCCCGCACTGCATGGGGGCCTGGCACCTGGCACACTCTCAGACCGATTCCTTCCACCACCTCCTGGGGAATGAGTTCTTGGCTTTAGTTGATGAACAAGGAGCAGTTGTTCAGCGAGGGATGGGGCTTGCCCAGGGCACACAGCTTGAGATTCCTGCTGGGCCTCCAGGTCTAAAGCATTTTGTCCTGAGCCCCTTTCACTCATGAGCACACCAAGCATGTACTGAGCTCCTTCTCAGTATGAGAACACACATCCTCTCATTTAACCTTCGAGGAGTGTTATTAGCCCCATTTCACAGAGGGGAAAAGAGAGGCTCTGAGAGGTGAGAGGATTTGTCAAAGATCAGGTCATGAGCCAGGGGCAGTCGCAGGAGGAGATGGGTCACATTGTGTGATCAGGCTGAACCCAAGGTTGTGTGGCCTTCCCAAAGCGCAGCTACGCAAGTGACCCTGCTGCTAGGCTGGGCTGGGTTTCTGTCCCTCCCAGGGACCGCCTCTCCGCACCCCACCCTCTCCGCACCCCACCCGGGGGAGCACTGGGGCTGAAGCATCCAGCCACCGTGCAGGTACTTCCCCTGGCACTGAACACTCCCTCCCCCTGGCTCGAAGCCCCCAGGTGGGGAAGGCTGGTGAGGAGCCCATCTGCCCAAGAAGCAGCCTGAGCCCTGCCTGTCCTCGCAGTTTATGGGCTGGTTGGCTGAGGCTCAAGGAGACCTGCAGGGGTAAGTGGGTGCCCTGAGAGGTCTGGGTCCATTTCAGCCTGAGGGGGACAGGCCGAGTTCCTGGAGGAACCGAGGAGAATGGGCCCAGAACCCCCCAGCTCATTCCCAGCCAGGCTTCAGACATGTGCCCACGCGGGACTCACTTGGAACCTGAGTTCCCCAAAAGAGGGAGGAGGCCCTTGCTCCCTATACTCTCCTCCTCCTGCTCCCCCTGTTGGAGCTGGGACAGAGCTCCACCCCCCACAGCTGCTGCTGCTACTGCTGCTGCCTGGTCACTGGAAGGGACACTCAGGAGTCACCTCCTACATTCGCACTCACCTCTACCTGCACACACCGCCCCCCTCAGGCGTGCACGCCCCAGGTGCAGCCGCCCAGCACCTGCGTGCACAGAGGCACCCACTCCCATGGGTGCAAGCACACACCCACCACGGAGGTCTCCCCACACTCACCCCTGCAGCACACACAGCCCCAGCCAGCAGCCACCAGCCCCGTCACTGTACGCGCCATGCACCACGGGTCACCCTCACACCTCCGAACACACAGGTAGGACAT
Source organism: Myotis brandtii (assembly GCF_000412655.1). Taxonomy (NCBI): domain Eukaryota; kingdom Metazoa; phylum Chordata; class Mammalia; order Chiroptera; family Vespertilionidae; genus Myotis; species Myotis brandtii. The sequence goes on along the minus strand of NW_005367431.1, from coordinate 467,652 downwards.
GCTGGCCCTCCCCACCCCTTTCACCCCCCCACACACCACAGGTCCCAGCACCCTTCCCCGGGTTGGGGACACACCTCACTCACCCCCTCGGGTCACCTTCACACAAGTCACCCTCCACCCCTCCGTTTCTCTGGGCCCCCCTGCCCTCCCCAAAGCTACCCTGGGAGGAACCAAATGCACACACCCCCTCCCCCGGGATGGGGAGCAGACCCCATCCCTGAAATTGGCCGCGGCCGGACACACCCACGAGCGACATCCACGCTGACTCCAGACC
>NW_005367431.1:456436-466570 GCF_000412655.1 Myotis brandtii | reverse complement strand
GACGCGGACCCCGTCTCGCTGAGCCCGGCCTGGAGAACCGGGACCCTGGGAAGGCGCCCCCTCGGCGGTCGTGAGGGAAGGGAGGGTCCCGCGTGGGAGTGTGGGGCGGGGGAACGAGGGTCTGAGGACATGGGTGGCCTTTGTGTGACCATCGCTATCCCCCCCCCTACGGGCTTCCGTGGCATAGCTCTTCCAGGACAATCACACCCCAAAGCCAAGCCCACTGGACATTGACGTCTCCAAGACGCGGATGCGCTGGGTGACCTCAGGTCAGGGTCCACCCTCTCTGGGCCTCCGGCCCCCCTCTTCACCTGCGGGGTGCGGACTTCTGGGCCCCGTCCCTGGGTCTGCAGAGGAAAAGCTGGGCAGACCCCGGAAGGGGCCCCCCCTCTCTGAGCCTCAGATTTCTGGGGTAGAATGGAGACCCCCCTCCAGTGCAGGGGGCGTAAGAATATGTCCCCGGGTGGCGTGGTCTTACCCCCATCTGGCCTACTATGCACTTCACTGACTCGCTGGGGTCTCCCACCACTAACTGGTACCTAATCCAGGAGGGCAGGGGTTGGGGTCACCTTGTTTGCTGCTGTGTCCCCAGTACCGGCTCAGAGACTGGCACATAGTGGGTGCTCAACACAAAGGTGTTGAATCAATGAATGTGTTTCCCATTCATGGGAGCTCCCCCCACCCAGGTGTTTTGGGAGGAGAAGGCAGGAGTGTTTTTAAGCCCTAACATGTGCCAGGTGTGGCCCCGAAGGCCTTGGGTGGGTTATCTAATTCTTTCAGCAGCCCCATGAAATAGGTGAAGCCGGTATCTCCACCTCCTTGATGGGAAACTGAGGCCCCGAGCGGGAGGTCGTTCGCCAAGGACGGCCCCTGTGTCCGGGCACCCAGCGCAGGAAGTAGGAGCTGGACTGAGCTGAATCTGGAACAATTCCCCTGAGGAAAAGGGAACTGAAACCAGGACGAATGGAGCCGCGAGCGGAGTGGGCTAGGGTGGGCCCGGAGGAACAGACTCTGGGGCGCCAGCCAAGATATGGGGGCGCCAGGGGACCCGGATTTGTCCTATGAGGCCCTTGGAAGGAGGACCAGAAGACAGAGGGAGCTGAATGAGGAGGTGCTCCCTGAGCGGGCGTGAGAGCCGCATCCCGAAAGGCTATGTAAGGCCAAGCCAACGGCCCTTTGGCGGAGAGATCCTGGAGAGGAAGGGAGGGAAAGCTTCCAGCGCAGATTTAAAATCCCCTGGGATTTCTGAGGTCTCAGCCTCTGGAACTCCCATTCCCAGGTCCCTTTAGGATTCTGGCCCATGGGCACCTTGGGGAGATGGGCCGAGAGAGGCCCAGTGTGTGGGGATCTGGTTGAGGCAGCACGGCTTGGAGCTGAAGAGCTCTGACTCGGCGTTGGGCGAACACCTGGGTTCAAGCCCCAGTTGGGCCAGTTATGCGCTGTGTGACCGTGGGTGAATGACTTTAGCTCTCCGAGCCTCAGTTTCCCAGCTGTAATGTGAGCATAATGACCACAAGGGATTCCTTCATTCACTCTCCAATTTCAATTGAGCGCCTGTGTGCGCCAGACCGGGGCCAGGAGCCAGGTTGTGAAGTTTAAATGAGCTCCTCCCTGCCATTGTCCTGGGGGTTCGATATAGGTGGCTGGGGTGATGCTTATACAGGAAGGGACCTGGGTGTAGGCATAGTCACCTCCCAGAGGGGCTGCCCCAGGCCCCGGGAACAGACTGGCTCCGAGGCGCTCCCAAAGGGCAGCGTTAGAGCCACATGTCAGCTCGGCGTCAGGAAGGACTTGGGGAAGTTGGCGCTGGTCACATGGCAGTGGCTACTCGGAGGCAGTGACCACTGTCCTGGGAGCTGTGCAGGGCTCAGCGGGCGAGCTCGCAGGGAGGCCGTCCGGACAGGCTCTGGCCCGAGGTGAGCAGTGAGCATTGCCCATCTTCACAGGTTCCTGCCTGTCCTGACCCTCTCCCCTGACATCCTGAGGAGAGCGGGGTGTGGGCGCTTTGGGCTGGGCAGGAGCGCCACCTGCTGTTCCTCGAAGATACTGGTCACAGCCAGAAGCAAGGCAGGTCTGGGCGGGAGTCTCATTCTGCCCCTCAACCCCCTGCTCCAGCGCTCCTTGGGGTTCACGGGTGTACACATCCACCTGCACTCCAGCACACAGTGCATTCACACCCCCCTCCCCCATGGCTACCTGTGCATCAAGCCACCTGCCAGCATCTCAGGTCTCCCTTCTCCTGCCGTCACCACCCATGCAGGCGTGCTTCCCTTCCAGACACTCCCCCCGGACCACTTGGGGCCTCTGGGGGGCTTTCCTGACTCCCATCAGGCAGGGCTGGTCCCACCCTGCCCAGCACCCTAGACAAGCCCCTCCGTGCACTCCCCACGCTGCTGTTTTTAGTCTCTGCTGTCTCCCCGGAAGTGGGAGCACCTCAGTGTTCCCAGGGGGCAATAATCGCAGGACTCCAGCAGAGCTGACTATATGGCACTGCTCTACGAGGTGCACACTGCATTACCCCCAGTTTAAAGGTGGCAAACAAAGGCACAGAGATGTTTTAGGAGACGTGCCCCAGCTCACACAGCTGGGGAGTGAGATCCTGACCCCAAGTCAACAGTTACGCTCTGCCACCAGGCCCTGACACATTTGATAAGTGAATTCGGCTTGGTGTAGGGGGTCACACGGTCACACGGACACAGCCAACCCACAGGCACTCAGATGAGCCTGGAACCCAGATAACTCGGGACAGGCACGCCTGGCGGCCATGCCTCCCCTCCTGCCCCACCTCCCATCAGACCTTTCTCTGCCCCGGTGGGGCCTCCAGCTCTAACAAGGCAGCAAAGGGGAAGGGGAGGTCTCTGAGCTCCATGCCTGAGACCCCCGTGCAGAGCTGCGTCTCCAGGCCATTGTACACAGTAGGTGCTCGGTATTTACTGCCTGCCCCCAGAGGTTTGGCGAAATGGACTGGCTCATTGGAACTCGGGCAACGATGAGAGCCAGGGTCCACTGAGGGCTTCCTCTCCGCCAGGCTGTCCGGCACTTGCCGGAACCGCACCCGTTCATCTGCACCATCCTGTGACTTGGGAACGACAAACGCTCTTGCCTCCCAGGGCTGTTGCCTTGAGGACCAAAGGAGCACCTTCTGAGCAGAGCCTGGCCCACAGTGAGCGGACGCACACATCCGCGCTTCACTTCATCCTACTTTAGAGTCTGTCAACTGGGGCTCTGAGGAGCTGGGTGACTTGCCCCAGGTTCCATGGCCTCGCTGGGCCACCCCGTTAGCACCAGGGAACTGGGTGATCCTAACGGGCCCTCCGGCTCAAGGCAATCACACGCCTTGGCAACAAGTCCCTTTCTCCCCAGGGCTCGCTCCCACCCACCTTCTCCATCACAACTTCCAGTCTTGCCCAAGACTCAGGGTGGAGGCCAGAACCGGGTGTGCTTCTGAGAAAGTCTGAGTGAAGGCTGCCCTGAGGTCAGTGACCCCAAAATCAGGAACCGAAACAGGATTCTGGCAAAAGGGCTGCCCCAAGAAGTAGGGCTGAGCCGATGGGCTGCTGGGGGCCTCCCCAGGGCCTGCAGAGCACCAGAGCTTGGCCTCCATCGGTGGGGTCTCCATCGGTGGAGTCTCCATCCGTGGGAGCCCCCTGCCCATCCTGACTGTGAGGGTCTCACAGGACAGGCCTCCAGCTGTGTGCTAGCAAGTCCTTTCAAAACGAGATTGGGTGGTGTCCCCTGGGCACAGAGCTGCCAGGCAAGGGGTCAGAATTTGAACCCAGGCCTCTTAGGTTTGTGAGCTGGAGGTTTGCAAACTGTGGAGCCCAAAGCTTTCCCTGGAAGCCCTCAGGGCAGATGTGGTGGAGACAGGAGGGAGTCGATTCTGTTTGAGCTGAGGGACCTGTGGGCACAGAGCAAGGCCGGGCTGGCCTTGACGGAGGAGGTTAGAGGCTGCAGAGATGCCGAAGCTTTGCCCAGGTCAGGACTGGCCCAGGTGCCAGGCCAGGTGGGGGGCGGGAGGGACTGTGGCACCTCAAGCTGGGTATGGATGAAAATAGGAGTGGGTCCCAACTCTGTGGGGCCCTGAAGTTATACGATTTGAGGGGATCACAACTAGGAACAAGGCCTTGGATGGGGGTGCTATGCAGGCGAGGGGCCCTGAAGCTCAAGCTTCATTAATTTTACTGTAATTTGCCTCTAAATGGGAGCCCACAGCCCAGCCCATTAGACCATCATTAGACCAGCAGAGTCCTGAGGTGGGGGATGAAGGGTAGGGAGGCAGGAGGGGTGGACTGGGCAGGGTGGGGTTAACACCACTCTGAGGGTTGGGATGTTGCAGAGAGAATCTAGCAAGACTCAGGGTGTGGTGACATCTCCACTAAGCCACGCAGGCAGGCCTGGGACAGCGGGTGCTCTGAAGGGGTCTCACGGAGGCTGAGTCCCACTGGGAGGAGGCCTCCGAGGTCAGATATGTGGACAAGCCCCGAGAACCACACTCCACCCACTCCATCTGCCCATTTCACAAGTGAGAAAACTGAGGCCCCAAAGGGGAAGAGACTGTCCCAAGGTCACACAGTATATGGCAGAGCATGGGCTGCTCCATCCTGCCCGGGGGGCTTTCTCCAACCCACCCCCTTCTTCTAGGACCTACCCCAGCACCAAGGCCCTCACTCAAGCCCTTCTTTGGGTCACAGGGCTAGGAAATGGTTGTGTGGGGGACCCTGACCCAGGAGTGGATGTTCACACCTGCCTCTTCCCTGTGAGAGGGGACAGAGGGGCAGCGGGGATGTGGAGGAAGAGAGGAAGGGAAGGCAGGTGCGGGGGGGAGGCGAGGGAGAGAGAGAGAGATTGAGAGAGAGAGGGAGGGAGAGAGAGAAGAGGGCAGAAGGCACTGCCGTAGCAGAAGCCATTCTACTAACATAGTAGAACGTTAGTTCCCTTATTCCTGGGAATAAATTGCACATTTGGAGTCATTTTCCTGGAAGAAAAAATTGCCTCTAAAAATATTTTTTCTTTCTCAACTCGTGCTGGAGCTAGAGCAGCCCAGCTGGTGCCAAGCAAAGAAGGGGGTGCAGCAGAGTGACCGGTGCGAGGTCGGGAGGCCCCCTGTCCCCCGGGCCATGGAACCCGAGGGAACACAGCTGTCATCGCAATATTTAATGTGTCATGTGGGTGTCTCAGCTTTTTGCAATTTATAGAGACCGGCATTCCAGCCCCACCCTGTAGTTGCTGAGCCCCTGTTAAGGTCCAGGCTGTGCAGACCTGGGCGCCCAGGGGGCTGGCGTTCCAGGGCAGGAGGTACGCCCATGCACATGGGACCACCGTCTGGTGGCCCTGAGCAGGTCACTTCCCTCACCCTGGGCCTCGGTCTCCTCCCCGTAAACAGGAGGCCAACTGGAATTCCCAGTGCAGGGGCCCTGGGGCAGGGCCCGGCGGCGAGGGGAGCAGCAGGGAGGGGCTGGCTGGCATGGGCTCTGAGGAGAGGCCTAGGGGCATCTGGGGTCAAACCTTGCTGTCTGCCACTTCCTGCCAGTGACCTGGGGCCTCTTTCCCCCCATTGAAGTCAGCGTGAGTGACTGTTGCCCCCTCCCCGGGTTTGAGGGAGGTGAACTAGGTAACACGAGGTGGCACCCAGCTCCGAGCAAGACCCACAGTCCAACCCAACTGGCCATTATTTCCAGTCATTCCCTGCTTGGGACACGCCAGGCCGGAGGTGGGTGGGTCAGGTCAGCACAGGGTAGGGCAGCATATGACTCAAAAAAGACATGAGAAACGGGCCTTCTGATTTGCCCAGGACCCGCCTGGGTTATCCGAGGTTTTGTGCTGTGTATTTGTTATCTCTTGGTCCATAACAAATTACCCCAAACACAGCGGCTTAAAACCACAATAAACTCAAAGTACTTCACCCAGCTTCTGCGGGTCAGGAACTCGGGAGCAGCTGAGCTGGGTGGTTCTGTTTGGAGGGTGGATGGGGTGGGGGGTGTCTCTCATGAGGCCGGGAGTCGGGATTGGCCAGTTGACACTGGCTAACAGCAGGAGGCCTCGGCTCCTCCCGCGTGGCCCTCACCACACTGCGTCCTGGAAAGTGATCAAGTGATCCTAGAGAGAGCACGCTGGAGCAACGTGTCCTGTGTGGCCTTGCCTCGAAGTCGAGCTCCACCCTGTTCACAATATTGTTGCCAGGCAGCCCCATTCCGCATACAAGAGGGTGAGAACAGCAGGAGGCGGGGCCCCCTTGGAGGGCGCATACCCCATGTGGTAATGATTTAGTGCATCCGCTTTCATGCTTAAAAGTATCGCAGTTTGCAGGATAAATGAAATGGTCACACTAGTAAAAACTCTAATGTTCCCAACACAGCAGGGGGAAATGGGAGGTAATAATAATAATTAATAATAATAAAAACAACTCCTATTTTTGGCTCACTATGCACCCAGCCTTGTGCCTAGTGCTTCCAATATACGCTGTGAAATAGAACTATTATTTTTTAAAATATATTTTATTGACTTTTTTACAGAGAGGAAGGGAGAGAGATAGATAGATAGAAACATCGATGGGAGAGAAACATCGACCAGCTGCCTCCTGCACATCCACTGGGGATTATTGACTTTTTTACAGAGAGGAAGGGAGAGAGATAGATAGATAGAAACATCGATGGGAGAGAAACATCGACCAGCTGCCTCCTGCACATCTCCCACTGGGGATGTGCCCACAACCCAGGCACATGCCCTCGACCGGAATCAAACCCGGGACCCTTCAGTCCGCAGGCCGACGCTCCATCCACTGAGCCAAACCGGTTTCGGCTAGAACTATTATTATTCCTATTTTCCAGATGAGGAAAATAAGAGGGCAAATGTACTCACAAAGGTCACATGGAGCCAGTGGAGCTGGGATTTGAAGCTGGGCAGCGACCCATCCTAAAAAGACTTGGTGGTTTTAGCTGTTGGCAAGCTTGGTGCATAGGAAGGGGACGTGGCCCCAGAAAGAGTCAACAGGACTCAGGTCACGTTAACAGAGCCCCAACCATCTGGCCTCACACCAGCCCTGAGACGCTGGGAGGGCTGGGCTACCTGGAGTGGGTAGCAGTTGGGGAAATGAAGTCAGTGATTTGCCAGAGGTGACAAAGTAAGTCAACGGCAAAGTTAGGGCCTGAGCCAGATCCGTGACCATACCCTGCCATCCCAAGCCAGAGTGAGGGACAGCCCTATGCCCAGGAGCGGCTGGGGAGGAAGGGGGGAAGCTTAGTCTTAGGGCAGATGCCAGACCTCTGGTCTCTGGGAAAGCCATCTCAGCCCTGACCTGGCCCCTTGAGCCCTTAGGTCGCTATGTATGATGCTTTCTTTAGGCAGCAGCACCCTCCTGTGGCTATGGCTGGTAACTACATGAAGCCACAGGTTTCCTGGCCCAAATGCTTCACTCTCCGGTGCCTCGCGCACACACACCTGAAACCCAACACCCGAAGAGAAGACTGTTCTTCCTGGGGCTGATGGAGGGGGTGTGAGTACGATGACTTGGATAGAGCCCTGGCCTTGGAGGCAGGATCCCTCAGACTAAACCCTTACTTGGTTAGCGACTCGTGTGGCTCGGGTCTCAAACTCCTCACCTGTGTAATGGACTGATAACCTCATGCTAACTTACTCTGCCAGGCTTCCGTGAGGTCAGAGGACTCACAAATGTGCATGTGCTCTGTGAAGCACTGACCAGGTAAAGGATCGTTATATAAACTGTGTGGGGAATCTATCTTGGGGGGGACTCTGCAAGGGAGACCACGAATGCGGGCATCAGTTGGTGGCAGCCCAGTACCCACGTCCTTGGGCAGACTTGGTGGCAGTGGACAGTGGTGACCAGTCCAATGAGGACGTGGATGCTGAGCTGAGTTCAGCCTGCTCCGCGAAACTCAATCCTGCAGAGGGTGGGCGTACCCCGGGGGTGGGGGGAAAGCCTCAGGCCCAGAGTTGGTTTGATCCATCAGAACCCAGAAGCTGCTTGCATATCTATGAAATGGGAGAAAATAACCACAATCCTTGCAATATGTATGGGGGGGGGGGGGGGGGGTAGCAAAAAAGAGAAAGAACTCATGAACACAGACAACAGGGGGAGGGGAGGAGAGAAGAGTGGGGGAGGTAGAAGAGGGCATAGGGCAGTGATCGCGAACCTTTTGAGCTCGGCGTGTCAGCATTTTGAAAAACCCTAACTTAACTCTGGTGCCGTGTCACATGTAGAAATTTTTTGATATTTGCAACCATAGTAAAACCAAGTCTTACATTTTTTATATTTATTTTATATATTTAAATGCCATTTAACAAAGAAAAATCAACCAAAAAAATGAGTTCGCGTGTCACCTCTGACACGCGTGTCATAGGTTCGCCATCACTGGCCTAGGGGATGGGAAAAATGATGATGGAAAAAAATCAAATTTAATTTTAAAAAGAGTATGTATAAACCATCTCTTTAGGCGCCTGGCAGAGCCGGTTCAGGACCAATGACTTTATGGGAACTTCTTTACATCAGGGACAAGGACTGTGTTGCTCACCACAACCTGGTGCTGACGGTGAAAGGTGATAAATGTATTACACGTGTGCGGGCGCTGCGCTGGACATGATTTCATCCTTACAACCAAACTTTCACATGGGTGCTATCATTTACCTCCCTCATTTCGCAGGGAAGGAAACGGCCTCAGAAAGATGACCCAGGTGATAAAAGGCCGTTGACATCACACCATGTATTTGTCCGACTGAAAAGCCTCCCCAGGCTTCCAAGACACAGGTTTCAAACAGGAGAGGCCACGGGGGTGATCCTATTTCTGAGCGAGTATCTTGCTTTGTTACCACTAGAAAACCCCACAGAAATGAAACATTTCATCAAATGCTAAGAGTATTAAGGAAATTTAAAAAACACACACCATGTTATGTATAAACAGTCCAGGTGGAAAAAGAAAACCAACCCGTGAGTGCCTACTACGCGCCAGGTAGTGGCATTTACTAACAACTCTGTCCCATCACAGCTCGGGGACGCATCGCTGCAATCTTAGAGGAAACAGCTCAAACGGGCTCTCCCGAGGTCCCAGACAGGAGGCAAATGGGAAGAAACCCAAGCCCCTACTTGGCTCAACTGTTTCTGCACAGGCCTAGTAAAACCACTATTTAGTAGCCATGACTTTCCATGACGTGCTGTGAGAGCCACTTCGCATATGTCTTCACCTTCAACCCATTTCCAGCAAGGAATTTGGTTAAAGATGAGTGCACCCAAGGGCACACATTGAGAGGTGGGTGGGATGCGTATTGGAACCCAGTCTGATTCCAGAGCCACAGTCGGCAATGCCCCAGCATGCTCTCTGTTGGGCCCACTGCCGCCTCAGGCTGGGGGAAGACCTCAGCGTCCTTTAGCCTCCATTTATTCCTGGCACCTCAGGCGTTAGTGACCCTCCCTTGCCCTTGGGAGGGGACCACAGTGATCTTCAGCTGCCACCCTGAGGCTCCACTTGCAGACATGAGGCTATGGGGCTCCCACCGGCCTCCCTGATCCTGTAATTGCCAACACAGACCCATGTTTCAGTGGCAGTAGAGAAGGGAAGGTGGGCACCCTTAGACACAGTGACAGCCACCTTAGTGACCCAGAGCCTCCTGTACTAAGAGCTGGAAGAGGTCCCCAATTGGAGGATAAGATGAGCAAGACACTAGGCCATCCTGGGCCGGCCTCAGCATGTGGGCGTGGTGGGCAGAGTGAGGACGGGAGCAGCCCAGAGGGGAAAGGGGCTCAGGGAGGGGAGGCCTGGACAGCCTGGGCAGCCATCCGGATGCCTCACCTACAGCCCCACCTCAGAAAAGCAGGTGCCCCAACATTTAACTCGGTTGTGTGACATTTGTAATTGACTGCATCTTAATCCAGGCGAGGCCAGGAAGAAGCAGTGATGATCACCAGAGGGAACAGGGCAAATTGCAGGGCACAGGCTTTCTGACGATGCTTCCAGGATGGGTGTGCAGACTCGGGCCCAGGGAGGCAAATATTCTGAGTGTTCAGTAGAAGTTGGAAATCTGGATTAACGTGGAGTGTCTTGATTTTGAAAGCACTCAACAGGCTAACCCCAACATCTTTGGGTCAAACTGGGCTCAAGAACAAGTTTGATATCCTGTCCCTAT
>NW_005367431.1:442154-454626 GCF_000412655.1 Myotis brandtii | reverse complement strand
CCCCGACTCCTGTCCCCTCACAAAACAAAAAACAAAACAAGCAGGAAGAAAGAGGCACAAACAACGAAAGGGCTGTCCTGGGGCAGTATATTAGAGAAAAAAGTTAAAGCACAAACTCAGATTCCAAAGTTCTGTATTTTTCAAAATAAAGATCACACATTGTTTAGAGACAATCTACACAAGAGTTACAAAAAATAGTTGCCCAGGCATAAGCATACACAGGTTTGTTAATTATACACATATGGTTACAAGTGTGCTTGCAAAAAAGTTCATTGGAAATATACACAAGGCTCTGGAAATGTACACCTTGTAGTGTTACAATTCTATATTCAAACAAGGAAATTTGACAGTATGTTACATTCACTTACAAGTAGACAAAATGCAAAATACAGTTCATCTTCTGTACAAAAAGGAAGGGCAGTTCACACTTTACAAGGTGAGAGGGCTCTGATTGTAAGGAAAGCTGGGGCAGGGCCAAACTTTGCACATCCTTTTGACTGTCACAAAATAAGCAAAACATTACTTTTTAAGATTAAAAAAACACTACCGTGAACTGAATCATCTTAAGTAACATTTAGAAAGGATCTCGCTACAGTCTGACTAGGTGACAAATAAAACCAAGCTATTTTTTTTCTTTTTAAACATATAACTAGGCTGTATAAAGAACATTTATTCCTTCAAAAGAAAAAATTTACTTCTGGTTGAAATTACAATTTACAATATACAACACTATATGCTACGACCATAAAAGGTGTGAATATACACTGAATGCACAGGGCTGGCTAATTCTCTTTTCTTACCAAAAAACGTGTTTATGTTGATTCAAACTTCTCCACATTTACATTACAGGTATACAAATGTACAATTGTACAATCAAAAGTATGTTCGACTACTAGGATACATTATAGATACAGATTAGACATCAAAACAAGAAAATACTACAAATTTGTATATATGCAAAGTCTACACCAAGTATACACTATATATTTATAGAAGCAAGACCAAAAGCAGAGTTGGATTTTTTTTCTCATGCTAAATAATCAAGATTTTGCCTTTCAATGTTAAAAGAAAAATCCAACAGGCAGTAAAGAATTACACCCGCCCGGCCTTGAAAGACATTCTGGGAGTTCATGTCTCCTCATCACAAAACAGACTACACCATCTTCTTCAGCATAATAGTCTCCAAAAAAGGCAATTTTAGACGTTTCATAAACTTAATGTCATAAAATGAAGCTTTAGCAACTCTGAAACAATTTTCATTTTATATATATATATATATATATATATTTTATAAACAGTGTTAAATGCCAGTTTGGGCTCATTTAACTAAAATTCAAACTTCCCGGTTTTTTTGTTTGTTTTTGTTTTTTACTAAAATGAGGAGGTGGGGAAGAGCTATTTGCAAAACTTGCCAGCAAGGCAAATGAGTTAAAAACCTTTTTTCTGTGTTTTTTAATTTTTTTTGTTAAACCAACCACCCTGAAAGTTTCCACATGTGGAATATAGATACAACATTGAACAAAATATGTGGCCTCCCATGTACATTGGTTACCTATGTACAAGTATCCTATACACCAGTAAAACAACAGGGCAATTAGTCAATTAAAAAAAATAATTAGTACATGTTATGTGTAATAAAATTAAACAAATTTACAAAGGCTTTTCCACTTGTGGATTTGATTCCTTTTTTTGGAGGGTAATCCTGGCGCAACCATTTACCATTCCAGATTCTACATTAGAACATTTCTGGTTGCTGGCTAGATTCGCCAGTGGGCCAGTGAGGTCAGTGGGAATGAGGGGACAGGGCTGACACTGCCTCAGATAATACCATTAGGGGGGCCACAGATGGGCCCTAAGTCAACGCCATTCTTCATGTAGTACTTCTCCAGCTTGGCCAGGATGTGCTTGCCATAGGTGTACTTCCGAAGAGTCGCGATGTGGGGCCGGATCTGGGGAGGAAGCACAGTTTGCGTCACTCTGGCCTGAAAACAGAGTTGGGCATGCTCCCAGCATGCTTCTGGGCACTGCAAATGCCAGGCCACAGCAATACCTCTCACTGGTGCAGCCAAAGCACCGAATTCTAGGGCCCTACTGACCCCTCAGAGGAGAGTCAGCACCTATCCTGAGCGCTGATGCAGGACGTGAGGGCTTTGGAGCCTGAACAGCCACGGACCACTCACTCCCAGGACAGCATGTGGAGAAAGGACATTCTCACCGACGATCACACTGCCCACTGCACAGAGCCTTCCCAAGGCACGCCCTCGGCCCTTCTGAGAGGGGACTTTCAGGGACCATGGGTCCTAAGCTCACCACCTAAACCTGACCTCCAGTTCACAGAAAGCTACTACTGACAACGAAAATGACTCACATGAGCCAGGCTGGTTCATGTAAGCCTCCTAAGGGAGGTGTGATTATCTCCATTTTATCGATGAAAAAGATGAAGGCCTAGTGGTGAAGTCACTCACCCAAAGTCAAACGGCTAACAAGGGATGGCACAGATATTTGAGCCCAACTATCTGGCTCCTCCAGAACTTATTTTTCTCCGCACTGTGCCCTCATGGCACTGCCTACTGCACCAGTCTCATCCTTCACCCTCCGCAAGCCCAGCTGGGCTCAGCTCTCTCAGCATTCTCCTCTGGTCTCTCCGCCCTGGGCAGATCCACGTGGAGAATTACTGTGCATCCCAGACAACCAGACAGATGCTGCCTCTCTGGAACCACCATTCCTCTTCTGTGAGCTCATGGAGTTTCCCACACACGTCAGTTACAGCCTGTCACACAGTGTGTTCACAACCACTTGCTGGACCACCCATCCTCGCACACGCATCTGCATCCCACTCGCACTTGCGTTCTCAAACACTCTGGACAAGCTCTCCAGACTGAGAGTCCCACGAGGACAACTGTTTGTCTCTCTATCTGTGTCCTCAAAGCAAGGAAGGGTCAAGTGGCTCTAGAAACTACTTCTACAGCCCACAGAGGAGACAGACCTATAGCAGCTACGGCATTCTCACCGAGAAGCCTACGAGGGAAACTTATTCATAATAGTCCCTGGCTTGAATTCTGAGCTGTGCAACCCAGACATCTACCTAACATCCCTAAATTCATCTGTAAAAAAAAAAATCTATAATGCTTCACTTTCATTTGGGTTGTAGTGAGGACTGTGTGCGTGCTAATGCTTTTGTCATTAGTATTTGAAATTCAACCCCCTTGCTCTCCCTGGGATGGGATGACCAATGAGTTCAGCCACTCAACTTTTACACACACCTCTTATCAGGACAAAAACACTAACCACCCATGTGTACGCACATGTGTCACATTATGGAACCCATTTGTACTTGATTTAATGGGAGGTGAAGAGTAATCACCTGCTCCGTTCCCAATGCTTCCTCTTGCTACAAAGGTTAGGGCTTAGCAGTGAAAGAGCTAAAACCTCTTAGATTTTTAGATTCTTGGGACTCATCCTCCTCTCTCAACTACCTCATCCAACTTAACTGCTAACCCGCATTCTATCCACTTCTCTTCAATTCCAAAGCCAACACCATCTCTTGGCTTAACTTTTTGGGTGTGTTTTGGTTTTTTAGAAAATTCCGTTGTTGTTTGGCTTTGTTAGCTCATCTCTTCTAGACTGAGGATCTGTGGCTTCTGCTATTGGCCTTTATGCATCTGATCTGCTTTCAATGTGCAAGTGCTGGCCCACTACATACCCCACACTGATCACTTAGAACATCCACCCTGCACTCGGCCTCCACTGTGTTCCTGGCAGCCCCACCAGAGCTCCAGGGGCTCGAGTTAGGGCTTTGGAAACTCTGGGGAAGCTCAGATGTCCAGGAAACTTTATACCTGTTAGTTTGGGAAACATAGGTTTGATTGGCTCTTGGCTTCACTATTTCAACAGCCTCCCATCCAGTCTCCTCACTGCCTCCTCAGCTTCCCATGCTCCACTTACTCACCAGCAAGGACAATGATTTGAAATGTAAATGTGACTTTGGCACCACAGTCCTGCCCTAATGAACTTGCTCTACTACGTGAATATACTGTCTTATCTCCTGCTTCCAAACCTTCACAACCCAGGTTCCCTCAGCCTGGAAAGTGACATTATTCAAATGTCACTCTCTTGGGGAACCATCTCTGTGCCCCCACGTTAGAAGAGGCACCTTTCCACATTGTCACACAGCCCTCCCCAGAATTCCCCCTGCAGTACCACGTGAGCCTAACACTGTCGTTCTCACCATAGAGCAGCCCTGCTGGAGGAGGGCTTGCTATGGAGTATGTGCTTCATGAGTCTTTGTTGGGTGAATGGATGTGCTTTACATTCCTGCATGTTTCCTATATTCCGCCTTCACCAGCCTCCTGACCCACATTTCTAGGAGCCTCACACCACAAGGACTTTGGACTCCCCCAGCCTTCAATTGCCATCACCAACACCAATGCAGTGTTTTGTTTTGTTCTGCTTTGAACTGGAGGTGGCAGGTGCTTCGTCTGGCTCAGAACTCGAGTCCATAACAAAGGTTCTCATCACTGAACTTTGCTCTCAGTGAGGGCAAGTGGCTCATCATTGCCAGAACAAGGCATCCCCTCCCACTGAGAAGGGCTGAGTGAGTTCAGAGCCCAAAGGCTGAGGGTCTAGATTAGAAGCACCCCAAGGCTCGCAGCACACCTACCTGGGGGTTAATTTGGCTGCCTGGGCCCTGTGGTCTCTGTGGGGCTGGATGGACCAGCTCTGTGACTGTTCCTGAATCATTGGCCTCTGCAGGTGCTTTCTTGGTCAGCTCCCACTCACAGTACCCAACACTTTCAATTTCTGTCCCTTTTCTCTTTCCCTGTCTGACTCCTCTTTAGTGTGGACTTCTCCTCATGCAAAGCCTTTCTTCAGCCCTGGCCAGTGTTTCTCAGTGGTTAGAGCATATATACCAAAGAATTGCGGGTTCAATCCCCAGCCAAGGGCACATCCTTAGGTTGCAGGTTCAATCCCCAGCCCCAGTCAGGGTGCATGCGGGAGGCAACCAAGCAATGTATCTCTCTCCCTCTCTCTCGCTCTCCCCTCTTCCCCTTCCACTCTCTCTAAAAATCAATTTAAAAAAATATCCTCGGGTGAGGATTTAAAAAAAAAAAAAAAGCCTTCCTTCAAAGACTCGGGGCATGTGCTCTCACCACTGCTTCCCATCGCTCTTCCCAAACTGTGCTCTGAGGGCAGGGATCATCTTGGTCATCTCTGTGCCGGTGTCTGGCACAAAGTGGGCATCAGGTCAATGTGCCAGGCCAGCCACTGTACTGGGCAGGCACTCGGTCGGTAAATGGTGGTGGGTGAATGAATAAGAAAGGAGGGAGAAAGGAAATGAGGCAGGCAGACTGATTTGTTGGACTGAGAAGCTGGTCTCTCAGGAGCAAATGGATAAAAGCTTGGCCTAAAATCAGGGAGGGAAATCCCTCTCAAGGAATGAGTTTAAGACTCTTTCACAACAGTGAGTTATTGATAAAGGAAGGGTTGCAAACATGGGACGATGGCCACTTCAGATAAAAGGAAAAAGCACAGCATGAGACACAGCTTAGTGACAAAGTCTGCAAAAAGAAGCAAGATGTCCACCCTCCTCTGCATTTCAGAAACATGAAGAACCCAAGGCCTTACACATTTCCTCTCTGACTGAGATCTGCCCACCTGCCTACCTTATGCATGACTATCTTCCGCTGGGCTGGCTCTGCCACATCGATCATCTTCTGGACCACGTAGTTGGCATACTGGTCCTTCATCATGGTGTATAAGGCACTGTGGGGACCGTCGTTCATGGTGCAGACCTCATCGATGAGCACAGCACGCTCCGTACGGGAGGCATGAGTGACACACTTTTCCACAACATTGCTGTAACGAGACAAATCCAGGAACATCACTTAGAAAAGGGACCTAGTGCTTGTCTGGCCTCTGCCCTGACCTCAGAATAAGCAGCAAAAGATCTTGACATTTTTAGAAGATGAATTCATCAACTGCTTGGCTCTGAGACTCTCCACCTTTGCCATCTGTGGCTTCCAATGTGAACCGTGGCCGAGGCCAACCTCTAACAGAGGAGGGTAACAAGCCCAGGTAAGTGAAGGAACTTGAACACAGGTTCACAAGACTGGTTAATAGCTGAACCGGTTAATGAGCGTAATCTCAACATGAATCAAAATCTGTCTCCACCTCTGTGGGCTTATGAAGCCAGAAACAAGTCTTACTTATGTCTATATACCTAGTGCCAAGCTCTGCTTGGTACTTTACACATTGCAAACATGTAGTTTTATTGCTAGCTTTACCAGTGGCCAGATTAAGTTTCTATTGAACGAGTACAAAAAACGTTTTACATAAATGTTAAAGGCACACTTTAAAATTAAATATCCATTGCATTTTGAAGTAGTTTATTACGTGTTCTTACAAGCTAATATATTTTTAAAGTATGATACTTTGTAAAACACTGTGTAATATGAAGCGAGAATTCTCGTGCTCCGTCCGCAATGTGTTAAGAGAGGCTCAACAGACATATTGAGTGAAGAAACGTATCATATCTGGTGAGTTAACCTATCAAGTCTAATTAAGACAACAGCCTCTCCCATCTGATACAGCGACATAGAAAAACTTTTTCCCCACCTTCCTTCTACAGTACTATGCAATTCTAGCATGAGCTGAAGGCATGGCAATGTGGATATGAATCACCTAATAGCCGCTGGCTTCTCCCTTAGTAGAAAAGGGAGCTAGGATATTACTGGGCTGGTTCAGAGAGCACAAAGCCAGCCATAATCTTCAATTATTCAGACAAAGAACTCAACACTTTTCATGACTGCTTGGCTGGGTAGATCTTCATCCACCCCAGGCCCACTTTCCCCTACAAAGTGGTGAGGAGCAGAACATGACCTTCTGCAAACTGGGTTGGGGACAGGACAGTCATTCTGGCTGCAACGCAAGCAGGTAATCAGCTACCACTATGGGATCCCATTTGGCTTCCACCTTAATACATAATAGATATTGTTTCAGTCTTTAAAGTTTATTCTAGTATTTCTGAAACTATGGTTCCCAGACCATTTGTGGGGCTAAAATCAACTTAGTGATTTGTGAACAGCTTTATTTCAAAAAATGAAAACAGAATAGTAAGCATCAGGATCAACCACAGACAAAACAGCTTCAGTTACGTGTGTGTGTGCCTGTGCATGCAAAGTCAATGAAAAATTTACTTTGTACCCTGAGTCACCAAAAATGTAAGAAAGCCACTAACCTATTTTTTGGTGTATTCCTATTGATCTGTTTTCCATTTTAATGGCTCTTTCTTCCGGTATCTCTAATTTGCTCTTAAGCCTATATAGTGAATTTTATTTTGGATTATATATTTTTCTATTCTAGAACTTTGTTCCTTTTATAATAAAGCTTCTAATTCTCTACTACCATTTCTTGTATTTTAATTCATTACCAGCATATTTCCTTCACATCCTTGACTGTAAGGATACTAGCTACTTTATAACCCGCCTCTGCTAACTCCAAGATCTGGGTGGTGGTGTGTTGTTTTGCTCTTTCATTTTCTTGTTTTTTTCGCTTTTGTTGAGTACAGGTCACATTTTCCCATTATCTAGACATAGAAGATGATATCCTGTAGAAACTGAGTTCTGTTATGTTTCTCCAAAGAATATTACTCCTCCAACTCCTTTTTTTTTTTTTAAGTGGAGTTAAGTTGACTAAACTCAAACTGCAAACTTCTCCCATACAGTAGGCAGCAGGTGAACTCTCAGTTTATTTCTTTTAGCCTTCGTTGGGCTGCCTAGAGTGTATCCCATGCAAATGTAATTTAGGAGTCAACCAGATACTTGGGAAGTTTAAATATAGGCCTCCCCACTTCCTCCATGGTTCTCTTCCTTTCCAGATTTCTTCCCTGTCATTTTTTGTCAGTTCTACTGCCATGAGTGCCCCAAACTCTGCATTCTGGGAATTCTAGAGATTTTCCATCCCAATTTAGGAGCCCAGCATGGAGCAGACTTGGAAGGG
Organism: Myotis brandtii; assembly: GCF_000412655.1. NCBI lineage: Eukaryota > Metazoa > Chordata > Mammalia > Chiroptera > Vespertilionidae > Myotis > Myotis brandtii. Next base: position 446,628 of record NW_005367431.1, on the reverse strand, counting down.
CCTATACGCTAAAGGCCAATAAAAACAGGAAATTTCCTGATTATAGTCAACAATACTGTATTATAAACTTCAAAGCTGCTAAGAGACTAGATCATAATGGTTCTCAACATAATGTCTTAATGTGACATTAAGGTGCTAGCTAATGCAACTGTAGTTATAATGCAATATATAAATGTATCAAACCAACACATTATATACCTCAAAGTTGCACATTGTTGTATGTCAATTATATCTTAATATAGTAAAAAAAAAAAAAAAAATTTAAATGGAGGAAGGGCATTTTCCTCAGTGCAATTACCTGCTTCCAAGTATCAACAGTCCCACTCCCACCCTCCATTCTGCCTGCTCTTGTTTATTCTCTAATGCCTTCATAGTTTTTTTGGCATTTTGTCCATAATTTATAATTGTTATCTGTGGGACAGCAGTGCCCACAATAGCTGCTCCATCCTTATCTGAACACAAAGCTATTGTAATATTAACACTATGCTATATCCAAGGGTGATATTAAATACAATGAACAAAAAAGTAAATAGGACAGTGACCCAAAGAAGAGACCTAAGAGATTCTGATCCCTATTTTCTCTGGTCATGGGGGAAGTTGGGGGGGGTGGGAGGTAACACAAGCTCTAAGAGATGTCCCTAATATGGTTAGGCTATTGAGACAATGACTCTTTTTATTTCTTTTCTGTATTTTCCATGCTATAATGGTATAAGATTTTTACAAACTAAAAATAAGCCATTTAAAAACATCAAGATTACGTCACATGTGCCTTGAAATTTATCCTAAAAACCAGAGAAGAAAAATATCCCAAAAATATGAACTACTATGTTATGTATATGGCAGCATATGCAAATTCTATTTAAAAGACCATACCACTAAACCATTGGAGGGCCATAAATTTCTTCTCCAACCCCTGCTACTTATAAGTTATCTAGGCATCTTTCACAACCTGGGAATAACTAGTGCATTTTATTCTTGAGCTGGCAATATGAAGAATGAGAAAGAGATTCTAAGAATACAAAGGCCTATACACAGATACGATATACTGCCTCGTAATTCAGGTGCGAAAGAGGAAACTGAGTAAAGAACAAGTCACAATTCCGAACAAATAAGTTAATGAAAGTTGTTTACCAAAGAACAAAATTTATATTATGGGCTGACTCTAAGGAAATGAGGAGCCCACTACAGGACTTCTTATATTTTATACTTTATAATCGAACAATCTAATGTTTTAATTAAACTATGCATACTTTAAGAAAAATAAACATATTTTTAAAAGAATGAAAATTATTTTTCTCTCTAGACCTAAAATACTATTTAATCCTCTCTTCTAAAAAACTGTCTATTGTAATTCAAAGCCCGTACCTTGCAAATTTGTGCTGACTCAATACGAGTACATTGCCTCGAATTTCTGCTACAATTTTACTTTTATCCTCAGGACGACCATGCTCCAATACATGTTGGATTACATAATTTCCATATTGATCCTGTTTGAGAAACAGCAAAAGAAATAAAATTCATATAGAAATGAGTTCAGTGGATTACCAAAATCCTTACATCTAATCAACACCTATTTTCCTGTAGCATTATGATGGCTTACCTGAATACTAATGAACACATAAGAATTTTTAAATAGGTAATGACAATTTTCCTATGATCACAAAATAGGAATACATCACTATTACACAATAGAATATTTCTAATATATTTATGCCCAAAAGATCTAGTTGGGTTCTTCATAAAGTATTATCTACAAAAAAGCAAGCCTCCTCAAAACTGGAGGGAAAAAAAGGGGGTGGCGGGGGGCTAGGGAGGTAGGAATAAAAAAAGTACAAATTTCACTGTACCTATCTATGTACAACAAAAAACTGGAAACAAAGCTTATGTCCAACAAAACAGACAATGCCTGATTAAATAATATTACAAATATATAATGGATTTACTCATTCATCTAAAGTGGAAGATCTTTGAGAGAAAAATGTGTGCAAACAATTCTAGAGGCAAAAATATTTATTTGTAAGATGTAAAAAATTAAGAACATACAAGTAGTATTTTTTTTAATGGCCAATGCCAAATGTGTTTGCTTCTGGATGGTAGGATTATGGATCATTTCTTTTCTTTTGTTGCTGCTTTCTACACTTTCAAATTCTTCTACAATGACTAATTAATAATTTACAATATCATACTTCTCACCAAAAAAACACACCTACAAAACAAAAAAAAACTGCTCCAGGACATCTTTGGGCCTTTGAGCCTTTTTAAAGTCTCTTAAAATTTTAAGTAGAAACAAATTATGGCTTTAAAAAAAAATTTCTTCAGTATAACATTCTACATGTAGAAAATGGACAAATGGTTAGTATGATGTGGAAGAAATTTTTAGTGGTAGATGAAAGACAAAGTATCAAAGCTAGAAAGAAATCAATTAATCCACTTAGTTCGTTTTAAACAATGAAACAGACCCAGACAAATTAAATGACCTGCCCATGATGACATAGCTAGTGAGTCCAAAGCAGAGCTCTGGTAGGCACATCCTCTTTGCTCCAAGGCCAAGCTCTAGTCACTACCCATATTCACAAAACAATAAGCAGGCTGGTATAAATGAAAACCTGCCCAAAGCTTCAGTGGGCATTTTAAACACATTAACATTAACCTTTACTGGAACGGATACCTGTGCTGAGAAAACACACAAGCTCTGGGCCTGCACGAGCCCCCAGGTGTTTGCAGTTACTCTACTGGCAACTCCACTACCTGCACAAGTTGCTCGGTGTGCTGGTGCAGCTCCTCTAAGATAGGCAGTGTCTGGTCAGGGAGGCAGTGCTCCAGGATCCGTTGAATCACTCGGCAACCGTAAGGATGCGTGGACAAAGCAAATACCTAGGGCAGACAAATATAAGAAAGCCCAAAATGACAGCTGCTTCTTTTAATGCTTCATATTAATATACATAATCCCACTAATCTTCTCCATGACCTTGAGAGACAATCATGAATGTATTCTCTACATACAGATGAGAAAATCGAAGACCCTTTAAGTCTACACGATGTGCAGGCATACAGACAGTAAATGATAGAGCCAGGATATGATGTCCTAGTCTGATTCAAAAGCCCAAATTATAAATATTACATTAAGTTCTCTCTACAAATAATAAGGTGTATATGGAAGCCCATTTCTTAACTACTCTAGGAAGTCACATGTACATAAATTCAGAGATGAAAAATACTTTTTCCAAGAAGCCTAGAAAAGAGCAGAATTAGTCAAGATCATGAAAAACACTTAGTTAAGAGTTCACTGTGTCAAAGGACAGAGGCAAAAAACAATAAAAAAAACACAAAACAAACAGAAAAAGGTCTGCGATCAAATCTTAAGTGCTTTCACATAATCACAAAGTAATGTTCTGAATCGAACTGGGGTGTAGAGCTCTTTTATTGGGTCTGGTGCAAGATAAGACACAGGCTTCAGGTGTCCTATCTCAATTCTGCCCTTCCTAGCCAAACTTGCACCTCAGATCTGTTATCCTATAAAATAAAAGTCTTACATGCAAATCAACCAAACAGCAGAATGACTGGTCGCTATGACAGGCACTGATCACCAGGGGACAGACGCTCAATGCAGGGGCTGCCCCCTGGTGGTCAGTGCGCTTCCACAGGGGAGCACCACTCAGCCAGAAGCTGGGCTCACAGCTGGTGAGCACAGCAGCGGTGGCGGTAGCCTCTCTCGCCTCCACAGCAGCACTAAGGACGTCCAACTGCCGGCTTAGGCCTAGGGGGAGCAGGCCTAAGCCATCAATTGGATATCCCCCAAGGGCTCCCAGACTGTGAAAGGGTGCAGGGCTGAGGGAGCCGCCACCCTACCGAATGCACGAATTTCATGCACCGGGCCTCTAGTCAAGTATAATGACAACTGTCCTACTGGTGTGGCTTAGTGGTTAAGAGTGTCGGCCAGTAAACCAAAAGGTCACAGTTCTATTCTTGGTCAAGGGCACAAACCTGGGTTGCAGATTTGATCACTGGCCCCAGTTGGGGAGAATGCGAGTGGCAACCAATCAATCAATCTCGCTCTCTCTCTCTCTCCCCCACACACACCCCTCCCCCACACTCTCTAAAGAAAAAATATCCTCATTGTGAGGATTTTAAAAACAAGTATAGCCTGGCTAGTGTGGCTCAGTGATTAAGTGTCGATCTATGAACCAGGAAGTCACAGTTCAATTAGTGGTCGGGGCACATGCCCAGGTTGCAGGTTCCCACCCCAGTAGGTGGTGTACAGGAGAAAGCCAATCAATGATTCCCATCATTGATGTTTCTGTCTCTCTCCCTTTTCCTTCCCCTCTGAAATCAATAAAAATAGAAAATATAAAAAGAATGAGTCCTAGCCCTAACCGGTTTGGCTCAGTGGATAGAGCGTCAGCCTGCGGACTGAAGGGTCCCAGGTTCGATTCCGGTCAAGGGCATGTACCTTGGTTGTGGGCACATCCCCAGT
>NW_005367431.1:441756-442082 GCF_000412655.1 Myotis brandtii | reverse complement strand
CTCCCTTCCACTCTGTAAAAAATCAATAAAATATATTAAAAAAAAAAAAAAAGAATGAGTCCTAGCTAGTTTAGCTCAGTGGATAGAGCATCAGCCTGTGAACTGAAGGGTCCCTGGCTTGATTCCAGTCAAGGGCACATGCCTGGGTTGCAAGCTCAATCCCTAGTAGGAGGTGGGCAGGAGGCAGCAAATCAATGGATTTCCTCTCATTGATATTTCTCTCTCTCCCTTTCCCTTCCTCTCTAAAATCAATAAAAATATTTTTTAAGAAAAATAATCATGACAATAATTGTAAGAACAGTAACAACAGCTAACACTTATTAAAT
>NW_005367431.1:440051-440744 GCF_000412655.1 Myotis brandtii | reverse complement strand
TTTTTCTTTTTTATTCTGGGATTTATTTACCTTCTATAATTGAAACTTTGTAGCCTTGAGAGGAGCTCAGAGCCGGCCAGGGTGGGCAGGGGGGAAGCTTGGCTTCCTCCATCACCAGGGGCAACCCACTCTTGCTCGCTCCAGCTCTGTGGCCACGGCTAGCTGAAAGCAGGTATCTGGGGTTTATTTACCTTCTATAATTGAAACTCTGTTGCTTTGAGTGGAGCTCAGAGCCCACCGCGGCAGGCGAGAAGCTTGGCTTCCTCCATCATTGGGACAACCAAGCCTCCTGCTTGCTCCAGCTCCATGGCTGCCAGCCACCATCTTGGTTGGGTTAATTTGCATATAGTCGCTCGGACTGGCTGGTGGGCGTGGCTTAAGCTGTAGCGAAGTTACGGTCAATTTGCATGTTTGTCTTGTATTAGTGTAGATTTTATGTATGTAGCTTCATGTGCAAAACTAAATAGTTTAATGGTATACTGTATGGTTCTGAACAATTATCTACACTAATAAAAGAGAAACATGGTAATTGGCGTACGACCGCTACCCTTTTCATTGGCTAATCAGTGAGTATATGCAAATTAACTGTCAGCCAAGATGGCAGCCAGCAGCCAGGCACTGAAGCGAGCAGGGAGGCTTGCTTGCTGCAGACTCCAACGTTCACCGCCTCACTTGCCGGCCTCTCAGTTGCAA
>NW_005367431.1:438322-439137 GCF_000412655.1 Myotis brandtii | reverse complement strand
GGCCCAACCCCCCAATCGGCCCTACCCTGAGCGTGACTGAGGGTGGCATCGCAACCTCCCGATCCGCCCTGCTCTGTGCATGACGGGGCGGCGCCCCAACTCCCCAATCGGCCCTGCTCTGAGCCTGACCAGGGGCTGCACTTAGGGATTGGGCCTGCCCTCTGCCACCCGGGAGCAGGCCTAAGCCAACAGGTCGTTATCTCCCGAGGGGTCCCAGACTGCGAGAGGGCACAGGCCGGGCTGGGGGACCCCCCTCCCCCGCCCCCCGAGTGCACAAATTTTTGTGCACCGGGCCTCTAGTAATGTTATAAATATGATAAACACAAACAGTCTGAAACAACTTATTTCACTCAACATTATGTTTTAAATATATAATTATAATACTGTGGGCTTCTACAGTTTACTCCAGTTATATAATATAACTAGAGGCCCGGTGCATAAAATTCATGCACTGGTGTGTGTGTGTGTGTGTGTGTGTGTGTGTGTGTGTCCCCTCAGCCCAGCCTGCACTCTCTCCAATCTGTGACCCCTCAGGGGATATCCGACTGCCGGTTTAGGCCCGATCCCACAGGGTAGTCGGACATCCCTCTCACAATCCGGGACTGCTAGCTCCCAACCGCTCATCTGCCTGTCTGCCTGATTGCCCCTAACCACTTCTGCCTGCCAGCCTGATAACCCCCTAACCACTCCCGTCAGCCAGATCGATGCCCAACTGCTCCCCTACCAGCCCGATTGTCCCCAACTGCCCACCCCTGCTGGCCTGGTTGCCCCCAAATGCCCTCCCCTGCAGGCCTGGTCCTCCCCCCCCCCACCGC
>NW_005367431.1:436259-438312 GCF_000412655.1 Myotis brandtii | reverse complement strand
AGGCCCAGTCGCCCCTAACTGGTCTCCCCTGCAGGCCTGGTCCCCCCAACTGCCCGCCCCTGCCAGCCATCTTGTGGTGGCCATCTTGTACGAGGGTGTGACAGTCAATTTGCATATTACCGCTTTATTATATAGGCTGTTGAGTAAGTACACAAGGTTTTGTGGGGTTTTTTTAAGGGTCACCAGTTCCATTCCTGGTGAGGGCAGATGCCTGGGTTTCGGGCTCAATCCTCAATAGGGGGTGTGCAGGAGGAAGCCGATCAATGTTTCTCTCCCTCTGTCTCTCTTCCTCCCTTCACCCCCGTCTCTAAAATCAATTAAAAATATATTTTTAAACTGTCCACTACATTAAAAAAAAAGTGTGGGGGGGGGTGGCACATATAGGCTCTAATGACATACAGTTAAATCAGAAAAATTTGAAGCTATCTCTACTTGTACTGTCACTTAATACAGCTCAAATAAATCTGATCACCATCCCATCCCCCCAAAAATAAGCAGGAACACCGTGTTTTTTAAAATGTGATCAAAACTTTAAAATATCAACATAAATAGTACTTAACCAAAGGAAAAAAATCTATTCTTCAAATATGAGATTTACCTTTAACAACTTTGATGACTAACTCATCCCAACATGAGCAGACATGTGCAGTAATGACAGAGATCCACAGACACTTAAAGGAAGAAAGAGACTTGGGTACACAGAGCTAGGCACCTGACACAAGTGAACAGAGCTACAATTTACTGCAGCACTTGAGAACACTCCAAAAATTCTATCCTGTTCTCAGCTCACAGTGGAAATACCACATCAATTTGTTCCAAAATTTCTTTCCCAAGTCACTTACCTGACCCTTAAATGCATCAATAATAAACTGCAAAGACTGAGGCTGCACACATTCAATGCATTTCTGAACCACGTGATTGCCATTCTGGTCTTTCACACACTTCAGGACGTGGCCATCTAGTTCCCGAACCATCTCATTCTATTGGAGACAGGGAAAGAAAGCACCACCAGAATCACAGCAAGCAAACAGCTGGACAATCAATGTTCTCCTTACCAAACACAAAAGCACTGAAGAGGGAGAGAATCATGATAATGAAAGTGGGACAACTCAGGGACGGCACACTATGGCAATAAATGATGAATAGAGTTTTTCCACATGTTAGCAAACCTCCTGTAACAGTAACAAGTCTAAAAAACTATTCTAACTTGCAAAAGACCTCTGGAAGATTAAAAATGTAGACATCTTGCCCTAGCTGGTGCGACTCAGTGAATAGAGCATCGGCCTGCAGACTGAAGGGTCCCAGGTTCGATTTCAGTCAAGGGCACATGCCCAGGTTGTAGGATCAATCCCCAGTAAGGGGGGCATGCAGGAGGCAGCTGATCAATTACTCGCTCTTATCATTGATGTTTCTATTTCTCTCTCCCTCTCCCTTCCTGAGATCAATAAAAATATATTTTTTTAATGCAGACATCTTCAAATAGAATGGAGCCTATATCAAGTACACCTCATTAGAGAATTTCACAAGCAATTCAACATTTTCTATTATGACAGCTCTGTGAGATATGTAATATTAATAATGATAGTTGTTAATCTAGAGCTCACAATAGGCTAGGCATACCTCTAACTGCTTAACATCCTTTGACTCAATGAACCCTCATAATAATCCTATGGACTAGACCAGGGGTGGGCAAACTTTTTGACTTGAGGGCCACATGGGTTCTTAAACTGGACCGGAGGGCCGGAACAAAAGCATGGATGGAGTGTTTGTGTGAACTAATATAAATTCAAAGTAAACATCATTACATAAAAGGGTACGGTCTTTTTTTTTTTTTTAGTTTTATTCATTTCAAACGGGCCGGATCCAGCCCGCGGGCCGTAGTTTGCCCACGGCTGGACTAGACACTATTATAGATAAGAAAATCAAGACAGCCCTAGCCGGTTTGGCTCAGTGGATACAGCATCTGCCTGCAGACTCAAGGGTCCCTGGTTCGATTCCGGTCAAGGGCATGTACCTTGGTTGCAGGCACATCCCCGGTGGGAAGTGTGCAGGA
>NW_005367431.1:353251-435918 GCF_000412655.1 Myotis brandtii | reverse complement strand
CCGTGTCTTGTGTCCATTGGTTATTCTTATATGCATGCATACAAGTCCTTCGGTTGATCTCTTACCCCCCCAAACCTCCCCAGGCTTCCCACTGTAGTTTGACAGTCTGTTCAATGCTGCTCTGCCTTTGTATCTATATTTGTTCATCAGTTTATAATGGTCTTTATTATCAATAAATGAGTGAGATCATGTGGTATTTTTCTCGGCTTCCCAGGGGCCATCGCAGCCTCGCAGGGGCCATCGCAGCCTCACAGGGGCCATCGCAGCCTCACAGGGGCCGTCGCAGCCTCACAGGGGCCGTCGCAGCCCCACAGGGGCCATCCCAGCCTCAAAAAATATGGAACGCGTCACGAATTTGCGTGTCATCCTTGCGCAGGGGCCATGCTAATCTTCTCTGTATCGTTCCAATTTTAGTATATGTGCTGCCGAAGCGAGCACAATAAAAAATACTTTTTAAAGAAATAAAAAACCCAAGACAGACAAATTAAATGACTTGTTAAAATCACAGACCTAAACTGCCAAGATTCAAACCCAAGCAATATGGTTCCTGTGTGTGACAAAACAGTGTGTGTCAGTAAACCACCTGTCAATTATATATTATCCTCCAGACCCCCTTGCAACCTATATATAAAGAAATTAAATCTCGCTCTAGCCAGTTTGGCTCAGTGGCTTGAGCATCGGCCTGGGGACCGAAGGCTCCCAGGTTTTATTCCAGTCAAAGGGCATGTACCTCAGTTGCAGGCAACTCCCCCAGCCCAGGCCCTGGTCAGGCATCATGCAGGAGGCAACCAATCGATGTGTTTCTCTCAACATCGATATTTCTCTCTGTCTTTCCCTCTCTCTTCCACTCTCTCTAAAAATCAATGGGAAAAGGTCCTCGGGTGAGGATTAAGAAATTAATTAACTAATTTAAAAAACAAGAAATTAAATCTCAAAGAGTTAAGCAAGGTATTTAAAACTATAGATAGTGACTAAATCAGAATTATAGCCCAGGTCTGTGACGCCAACACACTTCCACCAGGCCACAGTGACTGCAATGTAGCAGGAACAGTACTCTCAATTAATTGATGAAAAGTGTCCAAAGTCAGGGAATACAGGAGCAGGACAGGCATTGAGGGGTTTGTGTGAGGAGGTTATGAGTGGAGATGACAAGGGTATAGAAAACGGAATGATGAGATTCTGACTAGACACCTTCCCCCAAACTTGCTGCCTCGGGTCTCATGTATCTTGAAGCTGAATACCTGCACCACGCATGTCTGGAACCTGGTACTCACTATCCAGTGTCTTTGCTATGCCCAATCTCTATATATTAGCTCCACTGTGATGACTCCATATTTATGGTGGAAGGCTACGAGCCAGTTTAAAATGGTGACGTTTATGAATGCAATGTCTTAAATTCCAGAGATGGTGAATATGTCAAGGCATCTAAGAGATTTTCTAATTAAAAAAAAAAAAAATCAAGGTTACAATGCCAAAGACAAGCAAAAGGCAATAAAATTGGGAAAGTTTCCTAAAGCAATCAAATGTCAAAAAAAAACCCCAGCTTTATCCTGGAAATATAGTTATGGGATTGATAAGTAGAGAATGATGTCTATATAAAGGCAAAGAAGACTTATCATGGAAATGAAGGGGAGGTGGCTTCCCTAAATATTTTCTTGAGCCCAAAGAAACCACTAGAGATTAAACCATTTCACATAAAATAATAAACTTGTATCTGGAAAACAAAAGATTATCAATAGCAGGAGGAGGAGTTCAGACCCAGAACAATTTATCATAGAGAAACCAGACCAGGAGAAGATATACAGAAATGCAGGATAGAAAGAACAACAGCTGGGGGGAATGGGAAGGAAGGTAGAAAACTACTATAATGTTGGGATCCAATCAGAAAACAATGAAATCTGGAAAGTTGGGAGACCAAATCAACAAGTTATCACAATCATGGGAGAGGGCAAAGATGGAAAAAATAGCCAGGAAACTATAATATTCCTGATATCTTTCAGTAAATGGGCTTTAAAGTTGTTAAAATATATATAACAGAAAGAAACTTCCATGTTCAAAAACACCCAGAAAACTAAAGAGAGATTTGACCATGAAATTTTCATCCCTAAAATCCCAGGTAAAATGAAAACCATAATAATATGAACATTAGAAGAAAACTACTAGTAGTAAGTCTCACCCTGCTTCTATTTACTTTCACACACCACACCGTATCACTGCAGCGTCTCCAGTACTGAGCACTGAATGAACAAACTCCAAGCTGCTGTGCGTCTCCAACATTTCCTCTGCCTTCACCAGCCTCCTGACCCACATTTCTAGGAGCCTCACACCACAAGGACTTTGGACTCCCCCAGCCTTCAATTGCCATCACCAACACCAATGCAGTGTTTTGTTTTGTTCTGCTTTGAACTGGAGGTGGCAGGTGCTTCGTCTGGCTCAGAACTCGAGTCCATAACAAAGGTTCTCATCACTGAACTTTGCTCTCAGTGAGGGCAAGTGGCTCATCATTGCCAGAACAAGGCATCCCCTCCCACTGAGAAGGACTGAGTGAGTTCAGAGCCCAAAGGCTGAGGGTCTAGATTAGAAGCACCCCAAGGCTCGCAGCACACCTACCTGGGGGTTAATTTGGCTGCCTGGGCCCTGTGGTCTCTGTGGGGCTGGATGGACCAGCTCTGTGACTGTTCCTGAATCATTGGCCTCTGCAGGTGCTTTCTTGGTCAGCTCCCACTCACAGTACCCAACACTTTCAATTTCTGTCCCTTTTCTCTTTCCCTGTCTGACTCCTCTTTAGTGTGGACTTCTCCTCGTGCAAAGCATTCCTTCAGCCCTGGCCAGGGTTTCTCAGTGGTTAGAGCATTGGCATAAGCACCAAAGAATCGCAGGTTTGATCCCCAGCCCATCAGGGTGCATGTGGGAGGCAACCAAGCAATATACCTCTCTCACATCAATGTTTCTCTGTCTCTCACTCCCCTCCCTCCCTTCCATTCTCTCTAAAATTCAAAGGAACTCCTAGCCAGTTTGGCTCAGTGGATAAAGCGTCAGCCTACGGAATGAAAGGTCCTGGGTTCGATTCTGGTCAAAGGCACATGCCCAGATTTCGGGCTCGATCCCCAGTGTAGGGCGTGCTCCCCAGTGTGGGACGTGCTGGAGGCAGCCGATCAATAATTCCCTCTCATCACTGATGTTTCCATCTCTCTCCCTTCCTCTCTGAAAGCAATAAAAATATTTTTTTAAAAAACAATGGGAAAAAAATATCCTCTGGTGAGGTTTTGGTTTTTTTTGTTTTGTTTTTTTTTTTAAAGCCTTCCTTCAAGACTCAGAGCACATGCGCTCACCACTGCTTTCCATCGCTCTTCCCCACTGTGCTCTGAGGGCAGGGATCAGTCTTGGTCATCTCTGTCCTGGTGTCTGGCACAAAGTGGGCATCAGGTCAATGTGCCAGGCCAGCCACTGCACTGGGAAGACACTCATTGGGTAAATGGTGGTATGGTGGATGAATAAGAGAGAGTAAATGAAGGAAAATGGAAGGTGGTTTGGATTAAAGTTTTGATTTGTTGAAATGTCAGTTCAAGCTGAAGAAAATGACAAGTTACTAGTATTTTACAGCCTTCAAGTCTTGACAAACAAAAAACAACCTGTAAAATTGCACCTACTAAAGACTGTTGAAGAGTGTTTGAAACCACTGGTTTTAACACAAGACACCTGATCTATAAATTTACAAATTGCACAGTTCATGCTTGCCATGCACAGAACGGCAGCCACAAGCACCAAAGAAAAACTGTAAAAGAAAAGTAAAAGCTGGCAAGTTTACAGGGTTCACTACATGTGCCATGGAGAAACATCAAACACCAAGAGAAAAGTTAAAGGGGAAACTTACAATTACCTGCTGGTCTGAGGGAATAAATTCAAGAGCTTTCTGGATAACACGGCAGCCATACATTTGCAGTGCCAATGACAGGACATGACCTCGAATCCGTTCTGCCAAAGCCAGCTTCTGTTCAAGGCTGCCAAACTAGACATAATGTTTGGGTGAACACCATTACTTAGGTAGAAGGAAAGAAACCAGAGAAAGCAAAGCATTCGTTATTCTGTATAAAACCATTGGTATACCTCTTTTAGCCTGGTCACCTATGATTAAAACCTTTTGTTTAAAAAGCCTATGTTTTTGCCCTAGCCCTGTGGTCGGCAAACTGTGGCTCGCGAGCCACATGTGGCTCTTTGGCCCCTTGAGTGTGGCTCTTCCACAAAATACCACGTGCGGTCGCGCACGTACAGGGCGATTGAAACTTCGTGGCCCATGCGCAGAAGTCGGTATTTTGTGGAAGAGCCGGTATTTTGCGGAAGAGCCACACTCAAGGGGCCAAAGAGCCACTTGTGGCTCATGAGGCGCAGTTTGCCGACCACTGCCCTAGCCGGTTTGGCTCAGTGGATAGAGTGTCAGCCTACGTACTGAAGGGTCCCGGGTTCAATTCCCGTCAAGGGCACATGCCCATATTTTGGGCTCAATCCCTAGTAGGGGGCATGTAGGAGACAGCCGATCAATGATTCTCTCATCATTGATGTTTCTCTCTCTCCCTCTCCCTTCCTTTTTTTTAAAAAAAAATATATTTTATTGATTTTTTTTACAGAGAGGAAGGGAGAGGGAATAGAGAGTTATAGAAACATTGATGAGAGAGAAACATCGATCAGCTGCCTCCTGCACACTCCCCACTGGGGATGTGCCTGCAACCAAGGTACATGCCCTTGACCGGAATCAAACCTGGGACCCTTCAGTCCGCAGGCTGATGCTCTATCCACTGAACCAGTTAGGGCTCTCCCTTCCTTTCTGAAATCAATAACATATATGTTTTTTAAAGCATTTGTTTCTTCAAGAGAATAGTTTTCAGTGTCTGATTATGAGGAACAGTTTTTAATTTAAAAAAAATTTCTCAGCTATCAACAGTAGTGGTTTCACTATTAATATCTGCCAAACAAAAATATGTCATTCATCAAAGCTGCCATTAATTTATTAGTACTATTAAATAAATCTATACTTGATTAATTACAAGAGCATTTATGTTTACTCTAAAATAATAATACATGTGGTAGACAGCATTCACAGGGCTTTACAAAATGTCTGGGGAAGATTCAAGGACTTCTTACAGAAAATCAACAGCACTTTAGGGGTATCTGAGGTCCAGGGATTGAAAAGTTCTTTCATCTATATGAAATTTAAGCCAAAGCACATATGGGCACTCTGTTTTGAATTAGTGTTCAATATCATTCCAAGAACTGATATGTATTATCTATTATACAATGAAACCGAGTCAGGAGGAAAAAGAAAATCAAAAGGTAAAGCTGCACAATATTAAAACTCTTCCTAGAATGATTTTCCATCTTGGCTTTTTAGTTTTGTTTGAATAGCATAATCATGAGACTGAAGAGACTTTATGCCCAACCCACTCATTTTCTATACAAGGGAACTAAGGTCCACTTTCTCTAAGTCAGGGACCTTTTTCTAGCTTGTCCCAAACCACATGGCTGTAAGCCACTGTTTGTTCAGCTACCACTAGCTACAGAGATCTGGAGCTGGAGACCCCTATATTTTTCTACCTATGACAAAAATAACAGTGAAAAGATATTCTAAATCAAAATTACAAGTCATGTTTAGGTTGGACTCTTAGTCCATAGCTGGAGAATTAAGTGTCAAAGAACTTAAGTCTTTAAGAGACAAGTTAAGAAGATATAGGCTGAGTGAGCCACTTTTTAAATCTTCACATAAATCAAACAAAATAATACATAAGAAGCTAACAAATTTATTTTGTTCTGCGGCAAACACATACAATTCCAGTAGTTTTCCCTTGTACTCATTTCTTCACCTCAATGTTTCATTTCTTTCTGGATTTATAGCTTGGAGTTGTTGATCCCAGTGCACCAGGGCTATCTATAATGGTAAGCCAAGAATCCCCACCTTTCTGAGAGTTTAGTTAACTAAGGGAACAGACCTAATCCAACAATCTCATTAATCCTTTCCAAAGACAATGATAACAGAGGTGGCCATTATTCACATTCATGGAGGAAAACTAAGAAACCAAGGCCGAAGGATGACCCAGTAAGTGTTTAACAATCTTCACGACTATAGTTTATGATGAAAAACAGTAGAGTTGGTGTTCAAAGATAATTCTCTAGGAATTCTAAAAAAAAAAAAAATTCATTTTTTAGAACATTTTATTGTGGTCTCGCTAAAATTATCTTACAAGAATTATTTCCTCAAAAAATTACATTTTAGTAAAACTATTTAACAACCAGAAATAACGTACTAGAGATGCTAAATGGGGACAATGATTCTCCAAACACAGTTCTAAATTAGACTGGCATCATCTGCTGCAAATGAATTGGAAAACATTTAAAAATTCTTTAAAAAGCCCACACACACTTCATTTTGAGGACTGGAATGGGATGACAATTCTAAAAACAGCTAATGAAAATCAAAATGCTCTGGAGAGTCTCTAAAGTCAAAGGATAGAAAGTACAAAGGCTTACTTCAAAGAACTTCTGAATGACGTAATTTCCAAATACATCCACCATTAGCTGGTAAGCGGCCTGTAGGATTTCATTGAAGACAAGCTGGCGCTCAGCTGGTGTGGCCCGCTCTAGTTTCAGCTGAATGAATCTGAAGTGCAAAGTAAAAAGGGCAATCACAGCATTTTAGAAAGACTTGGAAATAAATAAGAATTGGCTCAATTTGTATAATGAATCATTTCTGAAAATATATGTGTGTACATTTACACAGGTGCAGGTGCACGTGGGTGCACAAATACAATTGTTAGTTAAATGAATCCCTTGAGCTCACTTAATTGAAGAATTTCTAAAAAGGAAAAAATGTTTATAGTGTGAAGTATACCCTAACCTAACTGAGCTTTTAAAAGTAGATTTAACCCCTAGAGTGCCGGGGAGAGCAACTGCGCTACTCCTGTCTTTCGCCAAAAGTGCCAGGAGCGCTATCACGCTCCTCCTACAGTGTCACTATTAGATGTTAGTAGTTCACTCTTTATGTGGGAAAAAAAATTTAAAAACCTTAACTCAAAATGCCTTGGCAATTTTAGCATAGTTCCTAGGATATTGGTTGGCACTCAAAGGGTTAAGTGTGAGCATATTTCATTACAGTAGGACATATGTACAAAACTGTAATTATATGTGGGTTTGAGGCGAAAAGGGGAAATAGGAAAAGAGAGGAGAGGGTGAAGATGGGCATAACACAAGGAGAACTTTTTCCTGTAGAAACCAGTCCCACATTGAGAGGATCAAAGCTTATGGTCCTTGCTATATTATTTACCTCATATTCATATGAAGCAATACTCATTAAGGATGTGGAACAGTTGTTATAAATGTCTGCAGGGTGTTCTGAAGTAGTAGCTACTCAATCTGCCAATCTAAATAACAATTCTTTGATTCAGATGATTATCAGAAAAATCATGTTGTCTTTCAATCTGGTCTACAGGATCCAGATATGAGAAATCCTTGCCCAATAGCAAGTTGGCAGAACTTAGTGAGAAAGTAGGTTTTGTAGAAGCTGTTTCAGTGGGTACAGTCAGAGAGAAAGAGAAATGGAGACAAATAGGAAAGGATGGGCAACATCATAATTATGCTTACTCCCCAGGACCAGAGTTCCTTTCTGTGAAGCCGAATGAATAGTCAAACAGGCGGAAGTAACCCAAGCTAAATTCTGTTTTTGTAAGAGCTGCTTCTCTCACCTCTATGCAAACTCTCACTTCTATAGAATAAAACAACAACAAAAAAGTGATGGAGTTGTCTTAATCCTGAGCAGCAGAGGTCCAAACTTATAACTGAGTAGCTCTTAATAGGGATTCAAATAGCAAACATGTGCAGATATATGCTTTGTGGTAGTGTTTCTGTTTCTTAAATTGTAGCCATTCTGTGAGGTTCTCGTGAATTAGAAACATCAGGCTAATATTTCAGAAAGGTAAAAAGGCTTGTTTGAAAAAGAAAGTTTATTTTAATTATGCATGTGATCCCAACTTCAATTTCTAAATGGTTCTTTTCAATCACTTGTGTATCTGGTGACCTTCATAATCCCAGTTTCTTTAAAATAAGGGAAAGTACACTAAGAAGCAACTGCTTCAATTATTTTATAGCAATTTACTTAGTGTATACGTATTTGAGGAATGGAATTTAAGGCATTAAGATTTCAGTTACCTTAAGTGCCAAAGCCAAGTCCTCACCTGGACCCATGTTGGTCTTGGGAAAATTCCATTATATGCCCAGCAATTTCTCGCAGTTGTAAATTGGGGTACCGGTTATTTCGAAAATCTTCCAAAAGCCTGCTCCTGCCAGAGGGCATGACATCAGACATTCCATATCGCAAACGGGAGGAAGAAAAAAGGGTGCTGCTAGGGCTGAAGAGGCTGGAGGCACTGCTCGCACTGCGGTACTTGGCTTCCGCGCCTGGAGCAGCAGAGATGTATCTTCCACTGCCATTTGTGAGTCCTCCTGTTGGTTACAGAACAGGAGAACTCAAGACTCATTCTTAAGGAACTTTGTTCAAGAGTGGAAAAAGCATCCCATATGTGAAAGCCTACATCATCTCTGATTCCTTTTCAATTCTGTTGCTTTTGTATTAAGATTAAATTCTATTAGTGCCACGACTTCCATAAGGGCAATTCAGCAAGCTGAAAAGAAACATTAGCACAAACATTATCTGGGGAATGCTTTTAACCACTGATAGGATACTGCTAGCAAAAATGGAGGAACAGTTAGTGAAGTCATTAAAATTCCTGCCTTGAGAACCAGAACCTGAGCACCAAGAATCAGAAAACACAAAATGCATGGAGACTTGAGTGGCTTTCCATTCTGTGCTCTGTGGAGATTCTTGCCCTTAGGGAATAATCCCCACTCTCCCAACTGAAACCCACCCCTTAAAAAAAATTGGGGTTCCCAGATTTGCCTGTCTTATAAAGACAGCCACCAAAAAAAATCTTTGAAGAAATGATTCTGGTGCTGAATAGAAGTCTAAAAATTATTAAGGCACCTTATGCCAAGGATTACATATCAGGGGTAGAAAAAAAGGACATATGCTTTGAAATCGAAGGTTTTCAAGTTCTTCATCAGGAATGGCAGCTCTTAACCTTCTGTTGAGACACAGCCTGAAATGATACAGTAGCAACAACTTTCATGCCACTGATATTGCTGCTGTGACTGATAACCAGGGAATAATAATTGTAAATTCCTAAACAAGTAAAACAAAGATAAGACCAAAAGGCTTATGAAAATGTAAAGCAGCCCTGGCTGGTGTGGCTGTTGGTTGGGCATCACCCCATGCACCAAAATGTTGATTTGATTCCTGGTCAGGACACATGCTCGGGTTGCAGGCTCGATCCCTTAAAGGGGTGTGCAGGAGGCAGCTGATCAATGTTTCTCTGCCCCCCATCCCGGCTCCCTTCCTCTTTCCAAAAATCAATTTAAAAACTAATCTTTAAAACAACTATGTAAAGCAGAGTAATAAATTATATTGAGTACATATATTCCCAATATTGGCATAATTTTTACATAACATAAAAAGAATGTAAAGCCTTTTATAAAATGAATGTGAAGCCTTTTCTTTTGCCGCCGCCCCCCCCCCCCCCCCGCTTTAAACAAAAAAGTAAAGTAGATAAGAAATACACATAAACCAAAAAGAGTATGTAGATGAATAACAATTCAGGATCCAAGAGAAAAGTCACTTAAGGTGAACTTCTTTCTTCATGAGTTTTAATGAATGTCTGGTTTGGAGATTAATGGTAGCTACAAAAATATACCCAGCTTGGATTTCTCCACAGAATTCTAGGGCTCATCTTCAAACTTCTGAGTCTCAATGAAAGTGATGAGACCAACCGGAAAAGGCTCAGTGTTAAAATTTGTAAAACATTTGTATTGAGCATTTGTCGTAAGCCAGGCTCTATGATAAAGAAGCACTTTAGGAAAATTTTTATAGAAGCACTTTAGGAAAATGTTTAGAAAGATTTTAAATTCCCCTGTATATAACAGAGCATTAAGGCCCAAAGAGGTGTAATGCTCACCCAAAGACACAAACAATCATGGCCAGAATTGTCACAGGACTCTTAATTTCAGAGTCAGTGCCCTTGCAACTAGACAGGTCCCATTTTCAGACTCAACTATATCAAGTTTGCTTATTCTAAAGGACACTGTTATTCTTGTCAAATTCCACAATATTTCTTAATCCAAATGGAAAACATTTCTTTAAGAAAAGGAAGAGAGGGGTTTATAAGAAAAGAGAACAGTAGCCATATGTGTGTTCTTTATTCTGTTTCAGAAGCAATACTTTCTTCCCTGACTTGAGATTGAGGGGAAATGGGCAGAGATGGCAATCAAGTAGGTCACAGGTACTGGGAAAGTGTGATAATAGCAAGTGAGATGCTTAAGGAGAAGAAAGTAGCATGAATACACAACGTTTTGAAAATAATTTCAAGGTATTTTAAGAATCTGTCACCAACAAAAGCACTTAGGGAAAAGTAACAAATCAACAGAGAAAAGAACTGAATTCCTAAAAGGCCCAACACATATCCTTATAACAAGATCCTTTGTGACAAGATTGAATGACAGGAACCAATCCTGAACTCGGCCCTATTTCTACACTGATATGAACCAATAGAATACACTTAATGTTTACACTTAATGTTTCATCCACAATTATATTTTCTGTTACTGTGGCCAAAAAGCATACTGACTAATGCCTAAGACTGGATTCACTGACTGGAGTACATCACGTGTAAAGTCTAAAGTAAAGTTTTATAAATTTGTTCTGAGGTTTTGATTTTGAGTTCGGCAGCGTACAGAGAGCCACATACACACATAACATACGTACATACAGCTTTTTTGTTATTGTTAATCCTCACCCCAGGCTATTTTTCCATTGATTTTTAGAGAGAGTGGAAGGGAGGGGGAAAGACAGAGAAACATCGATGTAAGTGATTGGTTTGCCTCCCGCACGTGCCCAGACCAGGGCAAGGGAGACCAGGGCCGGGGACTGAGCCTGCAACCGAGGTATGTGCCCTTGACTGGAATCAAAACCTGGACCCTTTAGTGCGCAGGACGATGCTCTATCCACTGAGCCAAACTGACTAGGGCTACATACAACTTTTGTTACTGAGAAAGTAAGTAAACAAATCTAAAAAAGAAAAATGTTCCCAGGTACTACATTATAATCAGCAAACTGACACAGTCACAGGCATATTTGCTTGAGCCAACTAATTTTTCTGTAAATATTCAACCAATATAGGTTTTTGTTTAAAATTGTAGTTTCCTGATTGTTTATGTAAAGGTAACTGGAAAATAGTAGGCCATCAGTAAGTATCTCCTTTAGATGGGGAATATGCAGAAATGTGTTTTTTCAAGGGCACCATGGATTACACATCTACATATTCTTGTAACCAAACTACTATACACCTGGAGGTGACCCCTAAAAGTGTTTGAATTTGCAATCCATTTTAAAATAAACATTTCACACCGGGCCTCCAAAGGAGCCTCTTAGTGATCTCATCAAGTTTTCCCAGTATTCTGACATTCCACAGACATTAATGGCTTAAATGCTTTGTTTAAATTAGTATATGCAGGTTTCCAGTTCACATTTAAGGAGCTTGGAAGTCACCACTCCATCCTAACAGCAAGTATAAAGCTAAACAGACCGAAAAATCAGGAATTCTTCTTGGATCCTTAAAAGAAGGAAGGACAAGAGCAAACCACTGCCCCCAAGACTGGAAAGACAGGCGAATACAGGTCATACCACAGCTTACCAGAACAGGAACTCAAACAAAACCACCACCAGAACCAGTACTGAATAGAACACCTGCACTGCAACTGACGAATTGCTAGAGGCTCAATGTGGATAACTCTGAGAGTTTTAACTCCAGGGGGACCCAGTTATATAGGGAATGGGGAGCACAAATGCACAATAAATATCAGAGAGAATTTTCCTCAGGCTTCCGGCAGACTGAAGGGAAAAGAAACAATTTTGAAATATGCCAGAGAACTAAACCTTAACTAACAAAGCCTGTCGTCTGGAGAAACTAGTAAACCAGAGCCTAACCTGCAGGGTTATGATCAGAGATTAACTGACCTGGGAAGGGAAACATGTAACTCCAGCCTACACAAACCATCCTGCCCCACGGGGGTAGGGGGAGTGCCACTAAGAAACGCTTGTGTGCCCTGGCTGGTTTGGCTCAGTGGATAAAGCATCAGCCTGTGGAGTGAAGGGTCCTGGGTTCAATTCCAGTCAAGGGCATATGCCTGGTTGTGGGCTCGATCCCCAGTAGGGGGCGTGCAGGAGGCAGCCAATCAATGACACTCTCTCATCATTGATGTTTCTATCTCTCCTCTCTGAATCAATAAATATTAAAAAAAAAAAAAAACACTTGTGAAGTTGATAGTCCAGAGGCATATGCTCACTAAACGAATGAGATATGGATCATAGGACTTCCCTAACACCTCATCACCACATTACTAAAGCCAATTTAAAGCCATTCCTTTTATCCAGTATAACAAGCCTGGCTATTAAAAAAAAGAAGAAGAAAAGCAAGCATCATACCAAAAGGCAAAAAAACAATTTGAAGATAAAGAATAATCAGAAATATGCATGGCAAGGATATTGTAGTTACCAAACCTAGAATTTAAAACAACTATAATTAATATGCTAAAGACTCTAATAGATAAAGTAGACAGTATGCATAGAACAAGTAGGCAATGTTAGCAGAAAAAGGGATTAAGAAAGAATCAAAAAGAAATGCTAGAAGATAAAAAAACAAAACGAAGAATGCCTTTGATGGGCTTATTATCAGACAGGACACAGATAAGGAAAGAGTTGGAGGTTATATCAATAAAATCCTCAAAAACCAAAAAAGAAAGAGAACAAACACTAAAAAAAAAATTAAGAAGTACAGAATATCCACAGACTGTGAGACAACTACAAAAGTTAGAACATACATTATGGGAATATCAGAAAGACAAGAAAGAAAAAAGGAACAGAAGTATCTAAAACAATAACAACTAAGAATCTCTCCAAATTAATGTCAAATACTAAACCACAGATCCAGGAAGCTCAGGGAACACTGAGCAGCATAAATGCCAGAAAAACTACAGCTAGGCTTATCATCTTCAAAATATAGAAAATAGAAAAGACAAAGAAAAATCCTGAAAGAAGGCAGAGGGGAGGAAAACATGACAATAAATTACATCTCACTTCTCCTCAGGAAAAAAAATGCAAGCAAGAACAGAGAGGAGAGCCCTGGCCGCCCCTGATACAGGAAGGTGGTAATTTTGATTCCTGGTCAGGGCACATACAAGAATCAGCCAATGAATGCGTAAATAAGTAGAACAACAAATCAATGTCTGTCTCTCACAAAATCAATACTAAAAAATAAAGTGTTGAGAGTGAAAAATACTACCAACCTAGATTTCTGTATCCTGCAAAATTATCCTTCAAAGGTGAAGAAATGCTTTTTCAGACAAACAGATATTGAAGAAATGTGTTGCCACTAGACAGACGTGCCTTGCAAAAAATGCCAAAAGAAGTTTTTTAAAGAGAAGGAAAATAATACAGGTCAGAAACTCCAATCTATATTAAAAAAAAGAAGAGCATCAATGAAACTTAATGACATAAAAATAAAAACTTTAATTTATTCTGAATTGATCTGAAAGTTTGTTCAAAATAATAGCGACAATGTGTTCAATTATGTATGCTATGTTTATATCACATTTATGTGCTTATCTATGTGAAATGAATGACAACAATGGATGGAGGAACTAGGGTTGGTTTCTTATTATAAGGTATTTGCACTACTCGTGAAGTGGTTTAGTCTTATTTGAAAGTGAACCTGGATTAGTTGTAATTGTATAACACAAACTCTAGGGCAACCACTAAAAAAAAGGTTTAAGCCCTGGCCGGGTAGCTCATTTTGTTGGAGTGGCATCCCAATGTGCCAAAGTTGCAGGTTAAATCCCTAGTAGTCAGGACACATACAGGAAGCAACTAATGGATGCACAAATGAGTGGAACAATGAATCAATGTTTCTCTCCCCTCCACGATTCCTCTCTCCCTAAAAATCAGCCAATAAATAAGAAATGTTTAAGTTTTTAAAAATAAAGTATAACTGATATGTTAAGAAAGAAAATAGAATCATATAAAAGCTTAAGTCAAACCACAAAAGACAGAAAAAGTGTGAAAGACAAACATAGGGACAAAGAACAAAAACCAACAAATAGAAAACAGTAACAAATATGGTAGACATTAATCCAACTATATCAATTATTTTAATGTTAATGGTATAAATGCACCAACTGAAAAGTAGATTAATGTTATCACAAAACACATTCCACCTATATGTTGTCTACAAGAAACCCACCTTCAAAATACACATATAGATTTAAAGTAAATGATTATTAATAAACACAGAAAAAAACTTAACAAAATCCAAAACACATTCATGAAAAAACTCTTAAACAGAATGGAACTGAACCTAATTAAAGGCATCTATGAAAAAACCACAATGATCATACTTAAAAGCAAAAGAGGAACACTTTGTCCCCAAGATTAGGAACAAGGCAAGTATGTGTGTTCTCATCTACTCTATTTAACACAGTACTGAGGTTCCAGCTAGTGAAATCAGGCAAGAAAAAGAAATAAAAGGCATCAAGATTGAAAATCTGTCTTTATTCACAGGTGACATGAACCTATATATAGGAAATCCTCAGAAAACCACCCAAAACTATTAGAATAAATAAGTACAGCAAATTTGTTGAATACAAGATCAATATACAAAAATCAATTGTATTTCTATTAACAAGCAGAAAAAATCTAAAAATAAAACTAGAATACAATTCCACTCATGATAGCAAAAAAAATAAGATATGTAGGAACGAATTTAACAAAAAGGCTTGTTAGACCTGTATACCAAACATTTCAAAACTTTGCTGGGGAAAATGTCGTATGCAAAACGATGAACCATCACCTCACATAATGTAACTCAAAATGGATCATATACTTATTTATAAGAACTAAAATACTAAAACTTTTAGAACAAAACATATAAGAAAATCTTTAAGAAATTGAGCTGGCCAAAGATTTCTATACCAGAAAGCATGATAAACTGGCCCTCATCAAAATTAAATTATTACACTTCCAAAGACACCATTTAAAAAATGAAAAGACAAGCAAAAGACCAAAAGACTTCATATGCAAAACATATACCTGGTGAAGAACTTGTATCCAGAATATATAAAGAACTCTTACAACTCAATAAGACAAACAACCCGAATCAAAAAATGGGCAAAAAATATGAGCAGACATTTCACCAAAGATACATGAGTTGTTAATAAGCACATGAAAAGAGGCTCAGCATTATTAGTCATTAGGGCAGTGATGGCGAACCTTTTGAGCTCAGTGTGTCAGCATTTTGAAAAACCCTATCTTAACTCTGGTGCCGTGTCACATATAGAAATTTTTTGATATCTGCAACCATAGTAAAACAAAGATTTATATTTTGATATTTATTTTATATATTTAAATGCCATTTAACAAAGAAAAATCAACCAAAAAAAATGAGTTCACGTGTCACCTCTGACACGGGTGTCATAGGTTCGCCATCACTGCATTAGGGAAATGGAAATTAAAACTACAATGATATACCATTTCATAATCACTAGAACAGCTATATTAAATAAGACAAATAAGAACAAATGTTGGTGACGGTGCAGAGAAAATGAAATCCTCACACATTGCTGGTGGGAATGTAAACTGGTACACTAACTTGGAAAAGAGGTTGGCAGTTTCTTTAAAAGTTTAACTTAAAAAAACAACATACGTATCAGCAATTCTACTCCCAGAGAAATGAAAGCAAGCATTCACTCACAGAAAGACTTGCATACAAATGTTCATAGCACCATAAACTATTCTTTATTGATTTTAGAGAGGAAGGGAGAGGGAGAGAAAGATAGAAACATCAATGATGAGAATCACCGATCGGCTACTTCCTGCATACCCCCCCTCCCCCAATGGGGATTGAGCCCACAACCCAGGCATGTGCCCTGACCGGGAACCATGCCGGTCGGGCATAGCAGCATAATTTATAATAACCAAAAACCATAACTAACAAACATCCTTCAATTGTGAGTGGTTAGACAAAATGTGGTATAGCATAAAACTGAAGATGAGTCAGCAACAAAATGTAACAAACTACTGATACACATTATACCAAGGATGAAATCTCAAAAACATGAGAAGGTACAGAAGCCAAACAAATGTGATCACATATTGTATGCTTCTATTTCTATGAAATGTCCAGAAAAGGCAAATTTAAAAATAGAACTAGCAGGGTATGAACAGGGATTAACTGTAAAATGCCATGAGGAATCTTACTGAGGTGATGAAGATAGTCTAAAACCGTTTATGATGGTTGCACAATTCAGAAAGTTACTAAAAATCACTGAATTATACAGTTGAAATGAGTGAACTTTGACATAATTTTATGGTGAGATAAACCATTAAGTTGTTTTAAAAAGTATGGTCTTTCCGTAATGGGTAATGGGAAAAGTAGTATTAAAGCGTCTTAAATAGGCAGTCAACAAGTGATTACTTAATCAATAATGAGAGAAAAATAACTAAGCAGGGCACTGATTTTTCTGAGTATCCTAGCTTATGTCTGATCACTGGGAAGAAGTGTGAAAACGGTATCACAGATAATAGATCCACACTGGGATAACAGAAATATAGGCTAAAATGTGCACTCAAACATTTACTAGCTGTGTGGTTTTATGAAAGTCATGAAACTATGCTGAGTTTAAGTTTCCCTCTATAGAACAGTCTTTTGAGTATTTAATATACTGAATGAATACAATGAATAAATGTTTAGGATAGTTGTTAGTGACTGAAGAATTGATGGCTGGTGGCAGCAGTGATATAGTATTAATAGTAGAAGCTATATGAGGTGTGGCCCAATATATATATATGGTAAAGAAATGCTAAGTTTCTTACACCAAGATGTCTTTAGGGTCTTTGTATAGGTACTGCTATAAACCAAGTACCATACCTCATATAGTAAGACTAAAGCATACAAGAACCCTTTTCTAAAGGAGACTGAGTTAAGGCAAAGCTCTAGCCAATCAAGATGCTAAGTTCCTCAAGAACGATGTGTATAATTTTGTAGTATATGCAGCAATTCAAGTCCAATGCAAATACATACAACCAAATTGCTTAAACAAGGTACACTTTTTTAAGGAGATGATATGTTAAAAATAAATCTAGGCAGAAAGCAAGAGTCATTAAGAAATAACTCGCCCAATAATTATTTCCTACTTCACAAGAGGAACATGAATTAAGAATAAGGCAGTATTTCATTAAACTGCTAATATATTGGAAAGAGAAAAGGCACCATGCATTGCAAGTATTATTTCCAGCTCCATTTTCAAACACTCAAGAGCCACAGCATTTAGTTCAGGGGTTGACAAGCTTCAGCCCACAGGACAAATCTGGCCTGCTACCTATTTTGGTAAATAAAGTTTTATTTTCAACAGCAGAGTTGAATATTCACTACAGAGACCATCTGACCTCACAGATTTAGTTTGTTTAGTACTCAATAAGACCTGACACAGTTCAAATGTTTAAACCAAGAAATTAAAAGGTAAGATTACTGCATCTGATAATGCACTGGTTTAAAATATATCCTGGCACATCATGTGACAGGCTATACAATGATAATTGCTACTTTGAAATCAAAAAGTTTGACACTAACTCTGTTCGGATATGAGACCTAGGCATGATATTTAGGTCAGTTTCCTGACTTCTGTATCATAGGCATAATACCTTCCAGAGTTACATGTACAGCAGCTAAAACCATTAGTAGTGTCAGGTAATAACTACTCAATAAATGTTAGTTCCTTCCGTCTACACACTAAAATGGCACTTTCATCTATCCCTTATAATTCTGCATTAATCCTGAGTCTTTAAAGCCAGGCATTCTGTCACTAGAAAACACTGTTATACAATAAGCCCACATCCCTTAGCTATTATCCAATATGGATTTAGCAACCTGAAATGTCCCTACAATTTTCCTAATATAACCTGAGACAATGAGTTCTATAACCACATAGTTCTTAACTTATAAAATTTTAGCATGCGCGCACACACGCACACACGCGCACACACACACACACACACAAGTGCGCACGCACAAATGTATATGTACTTATATAGATAGATGTTGCCTCAAAACTCATCTCTCAAACTCAGAAATAGCATTAGTTCTAGAATAATAAATATTATCTTATCCCCTTCTTCAAGTCTTACTTTTATATTTTTATAAATAATTTCCAAGTATTTGTCTTTCCAAATGAAAGCATACTATTAGTTTATAGCCTATCCTCATTTCTGAGTCCATAAAGCCATTTTTAATCTTCCTAGTTAAAAAGTGAAAAAAGCCCTGCTAGTGTGGCTTAGTGGTTGAGTGTTGACCCATGAGCCAGGAGACCACAGTTCGATTCCTGGTCAGGGCACATGCCCAGGTTGTGAGCTCGCCTGCAGGAAGCAGCCGATTGGTGATTCTTTCTCATCATTGATATTTCTGTCCTTCTCTCCCTTTCCCTTCCTCTCTCTAAAATCAATAAGAACACAGTTAAAAAAAAAAAAAAAAGTTCATGTAAACTGGATGAGTTGTGTGTTTTTTTTAATTTTATTTTAAACTAGAGGCCCGGTGCATGAAATTCGTGCACTGGGGAGGAGGTAGGGAGAGGAGGGTGTGTGTGTACCCTCAGCCTGGCCTGCGCCCTCTCAGAGTCCGGGATCAGGCCTAAGCCAGCAGTCAGAACATCCCTCTCACAGTTCTGGGCTCTGGCGGTCTGGGACCCCTCACTCCTTACCGCTGCAGGCAGAAGAGGCTCCCACCACTGCCACTGTGCTCACCAGCTGTGAGCCCAGCTTCTGGCTGAGCAGTGCTCCCCCTGTGGGAGCACACTGACCACCAGGGGGCAGTTCCTGCATTGAGCGTCTGCCCCCGGTGGTCAGTGCGTGCCAAGCGACCGGTTGTTCCGCCACTCAGTAGATTTGCATATTTGGGTTTTATTATATAGGAGGACAGGGACAGTCCATATTTAGGCACATCTTCACAGAATAACAATTAACAGAACCCCCAATTCAGTGTCAAAAGTGTCCTGGGCTGCATGATAAATTAAATGGTTACTCCAAGTCTATGCCTGAACTTTCCCCATCTAAGAAATAAATCGGTACTTCAAAATCCAAACCTGACAAGTAACTGGGAGAAGGGAGTAGTAAACCATTTCCTATCTCTTC
Organism: Myotis brandtii; assembly: GCF_000412655.1. NCBI lineage: Eukaryota > Metazoa > Chordata > Mammalia > Chiroptera > Vespertilionidae > Myotis > Myotis brandtii. The sequence continues at coordinate 416,591 of NW_005367431.1, read as the reverse complement.
AAAGACTTAGAAATTTGTCCTCTAACGTGATAATAAAAGTGCCTCTACATTCTTACAGCTTGCTGATTAAGGAGCCTCTTTATCCTCCTCATTTTCTAGGATCTAGATGGTAACATTTAAAAATCCCATACATTTAATCACCAAAACATAGAATTGGGAAATATAGATCTATACTCATTAGCATGCTATATAGTTTAAGAAAATATATACAAATATATTGGCAGCTCTAGCCAGTTTGTCTCAGTGGGTAGAGCATTGGCCTGGGGACTGAAGGGTCCCGGGTTTGATTCCGGTCAAGGGCACATGCCCAAGTTGTGGACTTGATCCCCAATAGGGGGCGTGCAGGAAGCAGCCGATCAATGATTCTCATCACTGATGTTTCTCTCTCTCTCTCTCCCTCTCCCTTCCTCTCTGAAATCAATAAAAAAGAAAATGCCTTAAAAAAAAAAGAATCTGGCAAACTTTTAAAAATAAAATGCTTTATGTGCAAAAGATATTAAATGTATACATGGGGGGGAGAGTCTGAAAAATAAGACAAAATAATAATCATGGTGATATTTAAGTGGTAATACTAGGTGAATACATTCTTTTTCTCTGTCTTTGTTTTCCAGTTTTAGTTAAAATGAATCTGGACTGTGTTTATAATGAAAGATTCTCACATGCAGCCAGAGAACACGATGTTTGTACTAAAGTGAAAATATAGGGGCTACACCCAAACTTTAATATACCCATAACTACTATGCCATCTAGGTACAGCCTAAATAACATGAGGTACTCAAGGAAGGCACAGAACACCCAGGACACTTCCAGAATAAAGGGATTGTGCTTTGCTTATGCAAAGTACTTCTAATGGCATCGGTGGCAAGAGATTTCTCGAGTTCAAGGTGGTGTTAGAGTAATGGTTCTTACCCAGGTTTAAGCTTGAAGAGGATCCATGTGAAGAGAGGGAAGGAGGTGGTGTCTGTGAATGTCCTGGTCCCTGACTAGGGAGAGGCATGCCCACGGGTCCAGGAGAGGAGGAAAAGCTAAGGCCGTTATAAAAACTGTGTCCAATGGGGGTCAAGCTGCTCGATGTCCTCTTATAAAGGTCACTGCTGCCAGTCAGGGAGTCACGGCGGGAGCCACTGCCAGTGTTGGAGTTTGCAACTAAAATGGAATTAAAACAATGCAGATAAGAACAGGCCTGTTCCTTGAAGAACAAGCCCAGTGACCTGTTCCTAACACTTTGATCCAGACTCCCTACCACAGCAAATTTGTCAGCAGAGACAGCCTAACTGTTCATGTGGCAGTTCTAGGGGCAGGTAAGGTAATAAAGAGGACATGGCTCAGTTTAACATGAAACTTTTGTTCAAACCATCACACATACGCTAAATTTACCTTCCTTTTGTGTCATAAATTATGGGGTGGGGTGGGTTAAAAAGCTGACAGACGGCCACATAAGCTATGGAAAAGGTGAAAGAAAATGGGCTAAAAAGAATGCCTTTCATCAACCCAAAGGTTCTAGTAGGAAAAATGGAGTACAGAAAACATATTTGTAAATGGGACATTGCCCCATACACAAGATTTATATATGAAAGCCTGTTTTCTCCATGGGTTTGTTCAATCAAGAGTTATTACTAGACTCCAATTCCAATTTAAGATACCTTCTTACAAATGTGCCCTTCTGTGTCCACATCACATTGTTTTACAAACACTGTATTATCCCACTGTTTACCTTACTACTTTCCTGATTTTTCTTCTCCCATAAGGCGTTAAAGATATACTGATCTAATTTCCTTCCACTTTTCCATTCTTTTCAAAAGACTGCAGAAAACTCATGACTCCTTAAGGTTTGCAGATTGTACAGTCCACTACTCTGTGATCTTTGGTAAGTCGTCCTGCCTGTTTTTAACATCCACATTTCTATGCTTCCCTCCACGCTCTCCCCAGTGCCAGTAAAAATCTCCCCTGCTTTCCTAATTCCTATAACAAATCGTTTATGAAATATAAGTAGCAACACAAGCATAAACCTGAAATAGGCCCCAACTGTAAATCTTGATTTTAATAGTACATCATCTCAAAGATATGTGGGATGGCTGGATTCCCACGGGGCTCAGTCCAGGTCTGCCTGTGGAATCTGTCCAGGTTTCCATGCATCGTCAGTGTTCCATAAAGATTGTAAAAGTAATTATAAGTTTTAAAGCACATCAGTCTGATTTCTACCTGCTGTTCCAAACCCTCCAAGGGCTGATCCCAGGGTGGCGCCGAGAGAATTGCTACTTCCAAATCCCAAGGATGTGTTGGCAGGCTGGGCAGAGCCCTGGGAGAAGAGGGAGGTGCTCTGGGAATTGCTGCTCAGAGAGTTGTTGCCATAGAAAGAGCTGGATGCCAGGCTGTTATTGGGCTGCTGCTGGGGCTGGGGCTGAGGCTGCTGGGTTCCTAAAGGGCGAAATGGTCCATTTGTTGTTCCAGCAAGACCACCGGCTGCTCCATTTGCTGAAGCTGCGGCCGCTGCAACAGCTATAAAGAAGAAAGCAAATCATATAGCTATAAAAGGGATTGGCCACATTTCCAAACTACATTGTTATCCTTTTTTGAAAATCTTTTAATTCTACTGTATCTATTCAAAGTAGATACAAACCTTGTAAAAAGCTATACAGATCTGTCTTTGATCCCTTCATTTGAAACTCTTATTTTCTATTTCTACTTTCAAAATAGCACTGGAGCAAGTTCAGTATGTTGTGGCTTTAAAGAGTCTGTAGTTTAAAATAGGTACAATATCAAAAATATCCATTTTAAATATATCTACTTCCCAAAAGTTCATTTCACAAATATCTATGGTAAAAACATTTTTCTAGCCCTAGCCGGTTTGGCTCAGTGGATAGAGTGTTGGCCTGCGGACTGAAGGGTCCCGGGTTCGATTACAGTCAAGGGTACGTAACTCGGTTGAAGGCTCCCAGCCCTGGTCGGGGGCATGTGGGAAGCAACCAATCGATGTGTCTCTCTCACATCGATGTTTCTCTCTGTCTCTCCCTCTCCCTTCCATTCTCTCTAAAAGTAATGGAAAAAATATCCTCAGGTAAGGATTTAAAACAACAACAACAAAAAAAACAACACCCGTATTTCTAGAACCAATGTCATCCATATGCTAAAGTCCCTCAAATTCGTAAGACATTTAAGCATGTTGCTTCTCTTCTAGATTTTCCCACTATTATTTCCCTCCCCCACCAAAACCTATTGTTGTCATGTCTCTCTACTCATCTCGCACCTTCTCCATCCTTGCCCCCTGGGGGGGGGGGGGGGGGGGGGGGGGGGGGCGCGACACGAAAAATCTACATTATTTGAAGATAATGACATGGATTTCTGTGAAATTAGCCTTGGACTTCTGCCAATAGTGCCATTTTATATGACTAATCTAACGTCCTATGTTTGCAGTGAAATGAGTCCTTGCTCTTCACTAACTGGTACATGCCATAAAATCAGAATCTATCGATGCCATTTTTTGCTTCTGATTCTCTTTCAAATACCACAGGGTAGAAATGCTATATTGAGAACTGTCAAATAAAGTGTATTTCAACATATTTTAAGAATGTCATTCATCACCCTTTTACCCTGGATGTAAGCTCACCTGCTTGTGCAGCTGAGGAACTAATGATGACTGGGGCAGGAGCTACAAGTCGTACAGGAGCTCCAAGACCATTTCTCGCTCCTGCATTCACCACAAGGGCACCGGTTTGGTCATAGTAAGCAGCAGGAGCCAAGACTGGATAACCTAGGAATAGAAAGGCAACATACTGTAAGTACATATAAAACTAACAATGTCTCCTGGGCACCAGCATATGGTAAACAATCACAAACTCAGCTCTGGGGACAGACAGACTTAGGTGTATAGGCTGGCATCAACACTTAGATAGTTGTATGACCGTAAATCTCCGGCTATCCATTTCCTCATTTGTAAAAGGAGGATAATACCTGTCTTTATAAAGTTCTTGTGAAGATTAAGCTAAAGATGAATGTGAAAGATCTAGCATACTATCTAGCACAATAAGAGCAGCATTATTTTTCATCCACTAGGTGCTAGAAAGAGAATTTGGAACAACAGAGAATATCTACACTAATGTTTTCCTGACTACACAAATAACAGAGGGAACAAATGATTACAACAATCACAGTATTTCTATACCACTTAATAATCTAAGCACAAATATGCTGCAAGTTAGCAGGAAAAACCTAGATAGGCTTCAATTAATAGGATCTTTTAATGCCTAATGAGATAGAATCTCCAAATCCTATTAAGGTATCTAAGAAATTATAGGTGATTTCTTAATACATAAATACTTAGTAACTAACAAAATAAATAATACTAGTTAAATTTACTCACTAAATCATAAATGAAATAGTTTAATTTGGCTACACTCCATGCTCAGTAAGGATCCATAAAATTATGCTGAGATTTCGTAAGAACCTGTTTCAAAGGAAGAACCTCAAACTACATCCAATCCATGCAAAGAATAGGACCAGGTGACAGTGAGCTACATATATTCAATATATATATAGATATCAACCATGGGTAGGCAGCTACAAATCATCTTTATACTGGTTCAGAAGAAATCCTAGACACAATCAAGAAATACCATGATTTTCTTCCTAATAATGCTGTTCAAAAACATCATCATAACCCTAGCCAGTGTGGCTCAGTGGATAGAGCGTCAGCCGCAGACTGAAGGGTCCCTATTTCGATTCTGATCAAGGAATTCTGGGTGGCAGGCTCGGTCCCCAGTGGGAGGCATGCAGCAAGCAGCCGATCAATGATGCTTTCTCATCATTGATGTTTCTATCTCTCTCCCCCTCTCCCTTCCTCTCTGAAATCAATAAAAACCTATTTTGAAAAAACAAATCATCATCATAACGACTACAGGCTTGGAGTAATGTTAAAGTGGCCAGGGCACGCCTTCAAACCTAATCCTGAGAGGGGAAATAGATCAACACCAATGAAAACAGCATAATCTAAGCAGTATGTGGAGATGTGCACGTGTCCACCAACTGAGAGTAAGACTGGCTCAGAACAATTAGGTGCTCTCATCAACGAACTGTGGTCTAAGTGAGGGCAAGTATATGTCATCCTTGCCAGTCACCAAATCATGACAAACCTAAGCAAGCTAAAAGCACTGCTTATTCTCTGAATCTCTCCCAACAAGCAGACTTTATTTTTCCTCAAAGTATTAGGAACAAAATGCAGCCTCACCTGGCATGCCTGCAGCCAGTCCTTGTCCAAAAGCAAGGGCAGAATTCACTGCTGCAGCTGCCACTAGTGGATCTGTTTGCTGTCCCTGTTGATTCTGATTTGGAGTCAAAGGACGCTGGCTGGCTCCTCCACGGAGAACCTGAGAGAGAGAAAGAAATCAACCACTTTTTTCTCATTCGGTATATCTAAGACCCACCACATGCTTAAGTTGGCTACACTTTTTTTTTTTAATTAAATTTCTTGGGATGATATCCTATATAATAAAAGACTAAGATGCAAATGGTCCTCTCTATCGGGAGTTCGACCAGGGGGCGGGGCCGGCTAGCCAACCACCACCCTACCACCCTGCGATTTGGGCGGGCTGGCCGGACCCCACCTGTGCCTGAATTCATGTACCAGACCTCTAGTTGGTTAATAAAGTTATATAGGTTTCAACTGTTTAATTCTATGATATATCATTTGTAATGCCCACCACCCAAAGTGACGATGTATTTGAACCCCTTTACCCCTTACTATCCCCTCTCCGGTTCTCTTGGTAACCACCATACTGTTGTCTGTGATGGGTCTAAGAACTGATAGTTATAAAAACATTTTTCCTATATTGGTATTACATCGCATGGCTGTTAGCATAAAAATTCAGTTAACATTTCATATGGTGAAATTCATTCTACCTAAATTTAACCCATTGTACGCCATAAGCATCTGTAGGTGCAAGTGGCGGACCTTCCCCACACGCCAGGTGCGTCTATAAAAACAAAAAAATGTTTTCCCTAAGTGGCAGCCCTGACCAACTTTCAAATCATTTTTTGTGAGAATTTTCAACTGAAAATATTCAAGAACACCTGAATTGTCATATATTTATCTTTATAATATTCACTGCAAATTGGTTTTTTAAATTAAATTCAAAATATCATGGCATTTTGGATGTGTGGCAGTTAACTGGTTAAACATATTTATTATCTTTACAAAGCAGCCAAAACCTATAAAATGATGATTCAATAATTAATCAAATACTTTTAATGCCTACTACTTGGCCTATACCAAGAATAAAGCAAAGAATAAAACAAACAAAACCTCTGCCCTCTTGGAGCTTTTATTCTGTGAATGAAATAAACAGTAACTCTATAATAAAGTGTCACCAGCTGACAAAAAGTGGGTGAAGAGGAAAAGAATATGATGTAGTGGGTGAGAGGATTTATATAAAAATGAACAAATTAAGTTAAAACATCCAAATGAGTTCACCAGGTTTAAGAGGCTTCTGACCTGATCATTTCTATTTTTCCTCTCATAAATTCCACAAACATACAATAATCTAAATGGAGATGAACATTAGTCAAGAACACTGTCCTTTCGGTGCAGAATACCAGTTCTGCCACTGTAATAAAGGATCTACATTTTTATATTTTTTATTTTTAAATTTAAAATCTTTATTGTTTAAAGTATTACATTTGTCTCCCTTTTCCCCCATTGACCTCTCCCCGGCTGCTCCCACCCCCCAGCAAATGCCCTCACCTACTGTCTGCGTCCATTGGTTATGCTTATATGCATACATACAAGTCCTTTGGTTGATCTCTTACCCCCACTCCCCCAGCTCCCGTCCCACCCTGGATCTACTCTTTTATTAATGACACACAGGTGTCAAGATGCTGGTAATCATTCTTACTCTGAATAACTCTGAAGAATCTATTCCTCTAGATTTATAAACTATAGCAGGTAAAAATGCAAAACTCACAGATAAAAGCTAAAATTACCAAGTTTAAAAACAATACATTTTGCAATGTTTTCAAACGCAAAGTTCTTATCAGAGCACTTTCACTATCACTCTGCTGATTTTAACAGTTAGACATGTGGTCAAGAGCCTGGGTACAGATTATTCTTGGTACCATTTGGTAAAATATTTAAGAGAAACACCACTAGCATGAATTAAATATTTATTAAATAACCATAAGGTGAACAATATTGTCCACATTGAAAAGAAGACATTTCGATTACCCTAAGTCTATTATTTCCTTATCTGTAAAAATAGTGAGAATAATAGCTTATCTAACAGATTTGTTGAAAGTATGAGTTAATGTATTATCCAGGAGCTAATCAGTAACCAACAGCTAATTATTATCAAAATATTAGGCAATTTATTTCTGCTGTGACCTAAAGAAACTACCTAACTTTATAGGAGAAGGAATACTTCAATTTACATATGTAGAAGAGGTTGCACAGGCAAGTGTTTGGGCAAGACTTACAAGATACCTAACCATTAACCCAGAAGAGCTTCACTCTAGAAAAAGTAAACAGCATGCACAGAGATATGGTAAATACTTATAGTTCAAAACTACTAGAGAACTAATTAAACATCATGCAAGCATCATTTTTGTTGGGCATGATAAACATGGCTTATGTTTGGTTAGGAGTTGTATGAAATGTCAGGGGACAAGTAAATGGACATGGTGCCTGAAAAACAGAGGTAGTCCTGACTATTGAATCCTGTATCAATGAGAGCAACATGTTTCCCTTTGGTACACTCTTTAGAAATCTATGTAGTACCTTGATGAAAAAACATAGTTCTTAAGTCAGCTGCCAATATTCATGTATTTTATCAATTGGCGTCAAATCTGGGTTTTATGGAAACAAATATATAAAATTTAACAAGTAACATTTTAACATCTAATAAAATCATTAAAAATGTCTGAAAATCTATTTATAAAACACTATCCAAGGAGTTAAGTTTACTACCTATCTTCAGAGAAGTTAGGCAATTTGCCCTAGGTACAACCAGTTAGAGGTAGAACAAAGACCAGATTGCAGGTTATACGTAACTCCAAATATCACAATATGGTCAAAAACAGCAAAAATTGTGAAATAACAGACTTCTGTAATCTTAGCAACTTCATATTTGTGTGATTCTAGGCACACGAATTCTATTTCTTCAATCTTATGATGGGAAGTCATATAATCTATAGAATTAGGGTAAGTAAAAAAAAAAAGTAGAGCGCTTAGCTTTAAAAAGAAAGCTTTCAATAGGAAGAACTTATTACTACTATCTTTGTTGTTCACTTATTAGAGCTCAATTTAAAACATGCTAATTACTTCAGTCTTTCAAATCCACAAGTATTTGGCAGCTATTTAAACACAAAGATCATCTCATAAATAAATACAGGCTACCTACAAAGAGGAGCTATTAACAAACTCATTAATAGGGATCACCCATTCTGTCAACAAATTCCCTAACATACTTGGTACTAGAATTGTATCTATTGCAAAGAAAATCATGCATTAGCTTCCCCAAAATGATTATACTATAAAAATACTGGACCAAGATAAACTAACTAGAATTTCAAAACACAAGTTCTTCCTATAATTTTGTGGAATCTAAGAAAATAAACATGCTCTCTTAGTGAGACTAATAAAAAGCAGATGATTCTTATTATATCATATAAACACATATGAACATGTCTCAAAAGACAGCTTTAATTAGATAATGAATATGAAAAGCCTAATGCTCATTTTATTGCTTGAAAAAAAATTCTACTTCTAGGAATTTAGTCCATTGAAATAATGCAAAGGACTTATGACAAGGATATTTATCAGTCTTATTTTTTTTAATACTTTTTTATTGATTTTAGAGAGGAGGGGAAGAAGAGGGAGAGGGATGAACATCAATGAGAGAGAACCATGGGTCTGCTGCTGCCCCCACACCCCCTATTGGGAATCGAGCCTGCAACCCCAGCCATGTGCCTTGACGGGTAATCAAACAACAATCTTCCAGTGCAGGGGATGATGCCCAACCAACTGAGCCACACTGGCCAGGGCTATCAGTCTTATTTATAACACCAAAATATTGCTAAGTTAAATATCAAATAATGGACTTGTCAAAATAAAGTATGGGATATTCTTTGATGGATTTAAATATAGCTAGTAAATGTTATTAAAATGAACATTAAATAACATGGAAAACTGTAAAAGCAGTAGGCAAAACCACAAGAACAGAATAATCCCAATTTTAAAAATTCATTTAACAATGCTAAAATGAGATACCAACCATTAATACATTAATATTGGTTTCTTCTCACATTATATATGTGTGTGTGTGTGTGTGTGTGTGTGTGTGTGTGTGTGTGTGTGTGATTTTTGTTTTAGTTTTGCAATTCACCACAATATTCAGCAATAGGTGTTATTCTAGCAAGCAGGAGAAAATGATCTATTTAAAATAAAAAAGATATACTCAGTTTTGCATTTAATTATCCTTTCCCAACTCAATTTAAAAGCTCTTATTACTGTAAGTTAAAACAGACATAAGAGGTTTAAGATTTATATCCAACCCAATAGATGTTATAAATAAGCAGTCTGAAGAACCAGTCCCTCCCCTTCAATGGCAAGCGACTTGTAACACAGCCAGAAGTGATCTGAGAATGTTGCTTAGCAGTTAACTACAGTACGGCAGAAAGAAAATTTACTGTTAGTATGATACTCTCTTTGCCACTAGATAACCATGTACTCTTAACTGGACCATTCTCTAAGCAGCATTCTCATATGTAAATTGTCTGATATCATTATTTCAACTATTTACATTAACCAAGAACCTAATTCATAAATGGCATTCAGTAAGCACAGCTAAGTCTAAGCCTAAACTCAGAGACAAACATGAGAGGGAAATCACCCATTCAGTGCTTCTCTATTTGGACCAACATTACCTTTTAATTAATAAATAAGTAAAATTCACACTTACACAGCATAAATTTTGTTAACATTTACCTGCTGCTGCCCTTGCTGAGCCTGGGGGGTGGTCTGCTGATTAGCAGAATTTGTTGCTGCAGCAGCAGCAGCAGCTTGCTGCTGGAAAAGACTGGCAGGGTAGACGCCCCAGGGAGTAACTCCATAATACTGGTGAGGGACCACAGCCGGGCCTAAAAACAGCCAAGAGAAAGGTAAGAAAAGTTAAGACTAATCTCAGAGTTTCCAAAGACTACATCTGACTTAGCAGATACTACTGCAAAATATTAATTTAAGAATATAATGATTTGTTCTACCTAATCATTACTTCTATTTTTTAAAATAGAAATTTTTATGCATGATCCCCACACCAAAGTCTTCTAAAGTAAGTAATAAACCAGCCTTAGAGGAAGAAGCTAATGAAGGATGAAACATTGGAGGTAACAGGAAACATAACTGATAGAAGTAGGAAGCAGCAGGTTTAAGAATACATGGAGGATTTGGCCTTGGTCAGGAAGAAGGGAAAGGCATGCTTGTCCACAAGAAAGAAAGGACATATGAAAGATATAAACAGCCCTATCCAGTTTGGCTCAATGGATAGAGTGTCAGTCTGCAGACTGAAGGGTCCCGGGTTCGATTCCGGTCAAGGGTACATGCCTCGGTTGCAGGCTGGATCCCCAGTAGGAGGCATGTAGGAGGCAGCCAATCAATGATTCTCTCTCATCATTGATGTTTCAATCTCTCTCCCTCTCCCTTTCTCTCTCTGAAATCAATGAAAATATTTTTTTAAAAGAAAGATATAGACAAAGTTTGTTGTTAGAAGAGAAATAATTGGAGAGTTTGCGTGCTTAAAGTGATGGGAAAGAACAAAAAAATTAAGTTGTACCCTGCTCTCAGTGGTAAGGATGGCACCTGAGCTGATGAATAGGACCAGAGATCCTGGGGCTTCATTAACTCAAAGAGCATGAAAACCCATCAGTCTTCTGACAGCAAAACCCAGACACCCCACTGAACCTCCACTGCTCAATTTCTAAAAGGCTTACTTTTCCTATTTCTACTTTTTTTAAAGTCGCAAAAGTCATTCAATACAACTACATTCAGACATGGATATCTGAAATTTTAATTTTTCACATTGAAAACAAATAAAAACAAAAAATGTAGTACCTTGACTTATGAGATACTTATTCAGTATCCTAAACACAACTATGTTTTCTGCTTCACACTAAATTATCTGTTCACCTTTGTTCACAAGTTACAGCTGAAGTTTTTGCCACACTGCAGAAATAACAGAGTATACAGACAGCAACCTGGATGTGGCAGAAATCTAAACCATAGAATTTTCTGAAGCTGCCTACTTGCCAACCAAGAAAGGCTTAAAGCCAGCTCTTCAAATCTGCTGAAATCCATCTCCAATTAAAACTTTCTTAGTTAAAGAACAGTTTAAAATATTTACAACTTGATTAATAACCGCATCTTACAATGGAGTTCCTTCTAAAGAGCTGTCTTAAATATAGATATTCTAACATTAATCCTAAAGCAACATATACTTCATTAATAGTCAAAATAAATTGGTACATGTTTTCTGTTTCTACATTTTACGTTTCTAAAACACAAGTAAGTCAATCACTGCCCAATGCCACTCTGACATTTATAATTTGGCATTTTCTGTATCTGTGGGCTTAGCCAAGATCAAGAAGCATTGTTGCCCGGCCAGTGTGGCTCAGTGGTTGAGCATCGACCGTGGACCTATGAACCAGGAGGTCACGGTTCAATTCCCGGTCAGGGCACATGCCCGGGTTGTGGGCTCAATCCCCAGTGTTGGGCATGCGGGAGGCAGCCAATCGATGATTCTCTCTCATCATTGATGTTTCTATCTCTCTCTCCTCCTCCCTTCCTCTCTGAAATCTACAAAAATATATTTTTAAAAAAGAAGCACTGTTTATAAGGGTGCTCACTGTCAAACTGCCTAAAAAAGCTATGTTACAGTTGAGCTTTATTATAATAAGCAAATGGTTTTAAAATTTTTTATCAGAATCTAAATAATCTAAAAACCATACCTCCAAGTTAAAGTTGGCCCGCTAACTCATCTGGCTAGTGTTTGTTAAGAGGGACTCTGTCTTGGGCATTTAAAGAAAAGAATGAAAGAGAAAACACAACAAAAGACCCTATCTGTGCCTTAGTTTTCTCACATGGAAAACGGGTATAATAGGTGTTAGGGTGTTGCCATATCTACCTTGAAAGGTTAGGTTGCAACCTGCAATGATATTCCTAAGGTTCCGCCAAAAGCCAACAAAGCAAACTCCTACTGGGCACAGAGTTTTGTTACCATAAACATTTCCACTATCTTTTAAATTTTCTTTAACTGGCATTCCTGCTACTTTCCCTAGTCTTGTGGCCTGAGTTTAGGAAAATAACCTACGGTGCATCATTACTTGAGATTGACTCATCTGGGTATCTGTTTCCATTTCTGGGTGATTAACACTCCATAAGAATTTGTAGTTTCATAGTTTGGGTAGTTAACATTTCCAGTTTTGTGTGAAAGCACTTAAGTCATTTTCAGCCTGACTCAGCTGGTGAGTACAAAAAAACAAGATTCTCATCATCAAACTGTGATCACAGTAAGGAAAAGCGTGTCAGGGAGAACTTAAAACAAGTTCTCTCTTTCAAATAACATACAGTAAGTTAGTAGAGCCAAGTTAGTTAGTAGAGGAAAGAAAGTACAGAAAAAACAATTTAAGATAACAAAGAGCCCTGGCCAGGTAGCTCAGTAGAGCATCATTCCGATATGCCAAGGTTGCAGGTTTGATCTCCCATCAGGGCACATACAAGAAGCAACCAATGAATGATTCAATAAGGGAAACAACAATTTCTCTCTCAAAAATCAATCAATAAATAATAAAAGTTTTTAAAGATAGAGATTATATAGTATTGTGAAGTGTTTTGAGTTGGATCTGGTTCAAACCCCAAATCTACATTTAAAATGTGATCAAAAACAAGACAGCCTTCTGAGCCCCAAATTCCTAACCTGTAAAATCATCATATAGCATTCAGCATAAGGCCTGGAAAATAGTTAACAAGGGTACAATAAATATGAATGGTATTTAGCAAAGATGACTCTTCTAGGAAGAGCTTTCTATTTCTCCCCCAAAGGCCAAAGGGGAGCAGAACTATACTACCTGTTCCCTCCATGCCAAAATGTGAACAATTCTAAAGAAAACATGAACGTCTATACTGCATTTGAGTTCATAATTACAAATTACATGTTATATAAGTGAAATTTTACAATAACATTTAGTCATGATTAATATGACTTGGAGGGTTCTGTCCCCCAAAATATTTACTTTTGGAAAACATTTTGTTTGTCCTAACATTGAATTCAATTTACCACACATTTATGACTATGGAGACAGCAACTATGCCAGAGTCAAATAACAAAAGTGCCTACTTTTGGAAGAGTTCAGTCTCAAGGGAAAAAACACACTCATGTATATATAAAACCACAAGCAAATAAATACAAAACAATAATAAGTAATAGGGAAGGGTTAGCAAAGGAAGGCTTTTTAGAGCAGCAGTCACCAACCAGTAGTCCGCGGACCACTGGTGGTCCGTGAGGTCCGAAAGGTTGGCGACCACTGTTCTAGAGGTGGCAATGCCAGTTAAGGAGCTTTTCAGGCAAAGAATTTACTCAGGAGACCATAGGGTCCAAAGATACTGAGACCTAAACAACCATGTTATTTACAACAAGCTAAAATCAGGTTAGCATTGCTAGAATGAACAGCATGAGCCAATGGTAGCCAATTTGAAGGGGAGAGCGCGGCCCACATGTCAAGAGATCAATGTACAGATCATGGAGAGAAACCTATACATAATGGGTCCCAATCCTCCTTAATCCTCTGAATGCTATGGCACCTCATTAAAAATACTGATTCCAAAGAATAAGACACCACTGTCACCACCCAAGCAGATTATAATGATCAGCTGTGTTTGATAATAACCAACATTTGCTACACTAAGGTGGATAATACAGAAAGCAATGAACAGTTTAAGCACAAGAACGAAGGGATAAGATTTGTGTTTGATACAGTTTTCTTGAGCAATTTTTGGGAGGCAAAAGAGGGGGAAGAAGCAAGGGAACTAGGAATACGTGAGAGAACAGCTGCAAAAGTTTAGGCAAAGCAAGAACCTGGGCTGTGATAGACTAGAGGTAGTAGGAAGACCTGGGTAAAGGAAGAAATTCCCAAAATATATTTAGCAACTGGCGGCTTCATGGATCAAAAATACCTATACAGGAGGTGACTGACTGGTTTGCCTTTGGACAGGTTCAAGTCTGAGGTTACAGCTAAGCAGAGCTACACAGCTAGCAGGTAGATGGCAATGGAAGTCAGGAGAGAAATCCTCACTGGAGACATGGATTCGTGAAAGAGTATAAAGGACACATGCCCAATTCAAATGACTTTCAGCAGGTGAGAAAAATCCCTCATGCAGCAGAATGTCTCACCTAGTGTTGCTGCTGCAGCCAATCCAGCTGTGTAGGGGTCCGTCCCTGGGGGACCAGCGCTGATGATGTATGGATTGGGGACAAACGCAGCGGGAGCTAAACCTGCTGAAAACATACCTGTCAGTAAAAACAAACTTGACTAAAACTGCAGCCCTACCAAATACCTACATGTTTAGGTATTCATTCCAGGCTATAGTTAAGAAGGGGGAGACAATATAGGATACATTGAGACTAAATAAAAAAATTTTAAAGTAAACAATCCCTATACTAAAAATTATGATGACATTTATCTTTTGTCTTTTTTTTTTCCCTACCTTTGCTAAAAATTACAATTAAAATATCAGGCAGCTTTAAATTTGCACAATTTCTAAAATATTATTAAAATTAGAGCAATTTAAAAGACATTGTAATGGGATGGAGGGAAGGATTTATTTCCATTTATAACAATTTTCCAGTTTACCTCAAAGAAAACGGTATGGGTATTTATAAAGACAACTAACTATCTTCAAGTATAAAACACTAGACCCAGGCAAAGGCCTCTGTGCCTGGCTTTCATATATCTAGGTGGAAACAAGTCTTTTCTTCCACAGCATACCACAATCCATGATTGGCAGTCTCCTTCCTATTCAATCATGTCATTTAAACACATTAAAAAATACTTCTACTTGTACTTGTTTACACGTATAACACTGTGTGTTCTTCAGAGACCTTAAAAAAGTCGGGGTGGGAGGGTCGTCTAGGCAGTAAGACGAAAATATGCAGGTCAAATGAATTGCTACAGAAGGACAAAGCTACTTTAAAAACCAGTAATTAGATAAGAAGACTTTAAAAAAAATACATGCTGCTAGGAAAATGGATTTATAGGTACTTCTTGTTACTTAATAAGAAAAGTTGATATAGTCACATTCTATAAAACCCCAACATGGACAAAACTATTTATATTTAATCGATTTCATCCAATCTTGCCAAAAGAATTGATGCTAGTCACCACTGCAGTAACTACTTTTAAATCCTGAAAGAGCTGAGGTAGAGCAATAGTAACTGGATACTAAGAAATGGGTTGAGGTATAGAAGGTGTGTCAAAAATAAAGAATGTAGCTAGAGACAACTGAACAAAAGGAAAAAGGGATTTACTTTGAGGGATTTTTGCCTGGACTTTTATGATCAGTCTACTGGATTTCACAGCAGCCAGTATCCTAAAATGATGGCCACACTGATGATAATAATAAAGGAGGCAGAGGCTTAAGGACTTACCAATATGAGGTTGATGAGCAGCTGCTAGTGCATACTGCTGCTGCTGGGCAGCTGTCAACTGCTGGACAGCAAGCGCATTAGGTCTTTGGAATAGCTGAGGTAAGAAAAAGACATGGTGAGGTTAGAGAAACTGTCTCATGAATAATTTTAAAATCTCTCTGAATAAAAATTTCTACACGCCCCACTGAGGCATGATACTTTAAACAAAAATGTTCTCATGCTCTACCCATTCATGTAGTATCACAATGCTTCATAGTTCTGCTTTCCCTCTTTCTTTACCTCAGTTTGGTGTATCCAGCTCCCACGTGCTGACTATTTCACAGATTATATGTCCCTGAACCACACACATGCATACAAATGCCACAGTGGTTGTCAACAGGTCTGAGGGACCTGCCTAATCCAAGACACACAAAATTAAACAAAGGTACAATAAAATGACTTACCACATTGCCCCTAGTGCTGTTATCTTCCTACCATTCTTTACAGAACCCCACAAAAACTTTGAATTAATCCTTACCTACTCACATTCTGGGAAGGAAAATGAAAAGCATTCATCTTGTCCTCTGGCTGCCTCTTCCTGAGGAAATGATATTGGAATACCTTCCTCAACTAGTGGCTTATCATGAGTAAACTGGACAACTGCCTCACTTTTGGGGGCTCTTGAGTTTCCAGGGAAGTACAGCTGCTACTAACAAAACCTGGATTATGAACTCAGACCTAGCACACTTCTTAGTTCCCAAGAAAAGGAAAGGAGTTCAAAGAATCTTAATACAAAGTTAGTCATTCACTCACTCTAAAAAATATTTATGAAACAAGTAATACCTACTAGGCACTGTGCAAAGAGCTAGGGATATAACAATACATAAAATGTTCATAGATTTTAGTATGAATAGTATTGGTACAAAGAAAGGGGAAGCCAGTAACCTGATTTTGGATTGCTCTGACAAACCTCCTTCATAGCAGTCATACTGAAGACTTCTGTATTTGCTGGAATCAGACTGAGAGCACTTACTGAAGAGATCTCCCTAGAAAGGACCTTCAACCTACCTGCTCTTTCTAAAGCACATTTCAACAGCTCTGCTGACCTCACGGGATGATATAAAACAGACACCATGGATCTTGAATTACGGATGTCCTCATAAAGAGAGCCGATTATTTCAGAGACTGGGAGATAATGGCATTCCACCAACTCAGCTTAATTTTCGTCACCACTGAAGTTTTAATAGAAAGACAATCCTATGATTTGACTACTTCTATGCCTCAAATATATATGAGTAGACTGATTTTAAATTAAAAGAAAACAAAAAGTGAGTATTTTTAACATACTCACCAACTTCACCTCTTACCTCTTTTCTACATATTTATCTTTCTAAAAACCAGAACAGAACTTAGTCTTTGCTTTTACAATGTCAAAAATAACCATGTAGAGATTTCAAAGTCCACCCAAGAGGGGCAGCCAGGAGGCAAAAAACAAGTTAAATTGTGAGAAGTTGATTTTTTGAAGATTATAAAAACACCTCATAGTTCCACTACTGTCTCTTCGATGGCTCTCCAAAATTTTTCTAGCCTAAAACATTCTGATTTATTTAACATCTCAGAAATGCCATACCTCTTTTCTCCACCCTGCTATAAACAAAACAATTCACTTCATTCAACAAACATTTTTAGCACATTATTAGCTAAACGCTGTGACAGAGTAAATAAAGAAAGTCCATTCAAAATATAAATCTTGATGTTTTCTTGACTTATTAATCAAAAATAGTACTCCAATGCCATTCCATAACTTCTCTTTGCTTCATGTTTTTAACATTACATGTAACTCATTACATGTATGTACACTGTATCTTGTAAATACAAATAGTGTGTATATACCATAAAAGTTATAATTCCGCATAACATGAGTTTATGGTTCTAACTACCATGTTATCACTCTTTGAGAATATATCCTATATTTGAGAGTTGATTAATATCTCAATGATTATGGTGACTAGAGAAGGAATTATTTTTTGAGTGCATTTTGCAGTAAACAATTAGCAAAAGTAAATTACTTATCTACAGCAGGCAGATTTGATTATAGATTACAGTAATTCTGGTAATTCTTTTTTTTTTTAATATATTTTATTGATTTTTTACAGAGAGGAAGGGAGAGAGATAGAGAGTCAGAAACATCGATGAGAGAGAAACATCGATCAGCTGCCTCGTGCACATCCCCCACTGGGGATGTGCTCGCAAGCCAGGTACATGCCCTTGACCGGAATCGAACCCGGGACCCTTCAGTCCGCAGGCCAACACTCTATCCACTGAGCCAAACCGGTTTCGGCCTGGTAATTCTTTTTATGTCAATGTTCCAATATTAACTGGAAATACAGGGTATTGAAAACAAAATTGGGTAATTGGCAAGTGATGGATTCCAAATGATCCTGAAAAACACACAAATGCCATCTGCTGGGCAAAGCACTGAGCTCTGTAAATATTTTCATGATTTTCACAAAGCAAGCTAATCACAACTGAGAAACACAATACTGTGAGATTTGGAGAAAATGCTTATTTTAAGGTTGGTATAATGATAAATGTACCACTACTGATTAAAATTTACTTGGGTAGAATGCATAAATTGTTTAAGAGACAGAATACAGAGAAAAATATATCAACTATTTCAAGATTTGGAAACTATGCAAGGAGATTGGTTTGACACCTTTCTCTGCCATTATATAGCCTTACAGAAGAGACCCTTGTGGGGTTTCTTATTTTAAGGTTGGTATAATGATAAATGTACCACTACTGATTAAAATTTACTTGGGTAGAATGCATAAATTGTTTAAGAGACAGAATACAGAGAAAAATATATCAACTATTTCAAGATTTGGAAACTATGCAAGGAGATTGGTTTGACACCTTTCTCTGCCATTATATAGCCTTACAGAAGAGACCCTTGTGGGGTTTTTTTTCCAAAAAAAAAAAAAAAAAAAAGCTGGGCAGTCAAAAACTGTGTGACTGACATACAGGTGGCATCTTATAAAATATAGCTACACTATTACTGTTGTTATCAATAATTGTTGGCATAAAAACGTTTTCAGAATATGAAGAAGTAATATCTAAATATGGAGTTAGCAAATATAAAAAATTATCCCTCCCTCTTCCCAAAATAAAATATACTGCCAACCCTGGCTTTTTACCAGTCTAAGGCTATATACATAGTGGATAAGGAATAAGAACAGACTCTGGGGCCAGAAAGCCTGGATTCATATCTCAACTCCACCACTGACTTTCTATGTGACTTTGGGCAAGACTCTGTGCCTCTCTCTCCTCCCCCTCTTAATAGAGAAAATAAAGATATGTCTAACTCATAAAGTTATTGTAATAAAATTAATACATGTATAGCACTCAGAATAATCTTTTATGTGTGATATTCTTGACGAAATGGGAAGAGCACCCCCACACAGACACAGGGCTTCTGTGAGTCACCTTTTATAGCTCCTCTCTCAACAGGACAGCCCAGGAGGGGGAAAACAGAAGGTAAGACTGTTCAGAGTCAATGTTAAAACAAAACTCCACACGGAGTTTCATGAGCACCTGCTCTCAGCAGTTCACAAAGACAATGAAGAACCAGATATTTTTTGTTATTGTTGATGGGTATTTTTTAAAATATCTCCATGCAGGAAAAAAACAAACAAACTACGAATGCAGTTGAATTTTAAGGTGAAACAACTCCCCATAATCAAAAGGCTTTGTGTTCTAGTACTAGGTCCAAAAGAAACAGCCTGGAGCGAGAAACCAAAACTTAGATGTTTGCATAGTTTACAGAATATAACCTTTCAGTAATCACGTCTTTTAGCTTTAATTTTCTTATCTGTAAAAACATAATAGCTGCCCTATCTCAGGGGGCAGTTGTCAAGATTCGTAGAGAAAAGCCCTCTGAAACACTAAAGTATTACATCAATGGTGGAACTATAAATTTTTAATTAAAAAGTATTATCTTGGAGCCAGTCCTCAGTACATGACATGTGTAAAAGTTTGCTATTGTAAAGCTTCCAGGTCAAAGCCCATTTTTTACCAGGTAATTTGAACAACTGCTTAACACTTCACCGGGTTAAAAGATCAACTAATGATTTCTGGTTTAACAGGTACACACAAACCATGCTCCTGAATATTTTAAAAAAGCAACTTTTTTACATTTCTTTAAAAGATGAAGAATCTCGCCCTAACCGGTTTGGCTCAGTGGATAGAGCACCGGCCTGCGGACTGAAGTGTCCCAGGTTCGATTCTGGTCAAGGGCATGTACCTTGGTTGCGGGCACATCCCCAGTAGGAGGTGTGCAGGAGGCAGCTGGTCAATGTTTCTAGCTTTCTATCCCTCCCCTTCCTCTCTGTAAAAAGCCAATAAAATATAAAAATAAAAAAAAGATGAAGAATCTCATTCCATAATAAATGATTCCTAAATAAGGTACAAAAAAAATAAAACATATCCTTCTTCCAAGTAACTTCATATCTTTCTAAGAAAATTACATCATAAAATTTCAATGTCAAATAATAATAAAGATAAGCTTCAATCGGCCAAATTGCTATCTAATATAAGTATTTAACAGTGATTATACACAACACTAATAGAATAATCTTCTCATTTGTAAACTGAAAGGCAAGTCAAGAATAGTAAATTCCTATGTTAAAACAATGCACAAACTTGTCCTCATAAAAATGACATTTAATCACTACCATACTGTTAAAAAGCAATGCATGCCATTTCCTCTCCTATCTGACTAGGGCTGTGAAGGAATAAATACAGTATTTCAATTATGACTTTCAGAGTTATTTTCTCTTTGTTAAAATTCATGCTTAACAAGGTGAGAGTTTTAGTACATCAGAATACAATTTTGTAAAACATGCTACATTAGGCTATTTTTAGATTAACTGAATTCTAAATAAAGAATATCAACAATTAATCTGATTAATCTATAATGACATAACTCAGGCTTTGTTTCTGCTATCTAGGAATGTAATTTAATGAGACCTTTATTCATTTTCTAAAATATACTTATGGAAATGTGATAGTTGTATAGCTCTTTATTAAAGTAAAAAATATTGCTCAAGCATCATAACACAAAATGGTATCTAACACTATATATGAACTGTTTACTGTGCTTTCCAGGATTGAGGAGAAGACAATAGGGGAAAGTGGGGGAGAATAGTCCAGAAATATCAATAAGCATTTCAAACTACCCTGAATTAGGGCTTTTTAACCCCAGATCTTTGTATTTGGGATAGGTAAAATTATCTTTATTTTCACAAAATTTAGCATGTCTTTCAATCATGATTATAAGCAACCAACCACATTAACATCTGTAACTTAATCACCAATAGAAATCACATATATTTTCAGGTTACTTTGCAATTGTTGCACATCTCAAAATCTTGTTTATGCTCATTAAGATAGCTAGTACACGTAACTCTTTTTCGTGCTTCAAATGATAGATATTTTTATATAATTGGATTCCTTTGTAATCCTACTTACACTCTATTTAAAACATTATTCTGAGAATTCAGTCCACAGATCTCACATAACTTTCTAAGGGATTCATTGCCCCAAAAAAGGAATCCCTGATCTAAATCAATTTAGAAAGGTTAAGTTTATGATTAGCAAAGACTAGACAAGTATCAAGTTTGCAATGAACTAAATGAAAGTTACCTTTACTATATTTCGAGGCTGCTCTATATTACATATCTCAATATAAACTGATATGAAACCAACTTACTATACCAAATCAAACCTGATTTGAAGGAAATAAGACAAAAGAAGAAATTATTTTGTCAATCTGCAAGCCAGATCCCCTCATAAAATCACAAATAAAGTTACCCTACCAATTGTAGCAAACAACTAAAAACTAAAAACAGATAGCCTTAGCCTTAAATACCCATTTAAGAAAGTGAAGATAAAAGAATAGAATGTACAAAAAAACATGTGCCACACTAGACATCTAGTTCAATGCTCACAATCACTAATATTGTCTGGGACCCAGGCTTGGCTCTCAAGGCTTCTGTGACCCGGACTGAGAAACCAGGTACTTATCTCCTTTTTCCCTGATACATGTACCTTCAACTGTTGTCAGCCCATAACCACACCATAGTCATTTCCAGCTCCACACCTCTGCTCTCTTAACTGCAGCAGTATCACTCCATCTGTCTTTCAAGCTGTATCTATGCAACCTTGTTCTTCATCAAGCCCTCCCCTGGTCTGACGGCATTCTACTCAGAAACGCAATGGGATAAACAACAATGATCACATCATATGATGGTGGAATCTCTGTGTAACAATGCCCTATGTTGCAGCAACCAAGATGTATATCAAAAGCCAGAACCCAACAACAGTTTAACTTTCAAAATAACAACGTTCACTTTCAAAAGCTGCTGAATTGGGATTCATGGTGAAGGCATGCTGGGTTTTATAAATTTGAATAGGTGTTGTTTGATATAATCATGCTAAACTACATGTGGGTGTGCAAAAGTACATTCCTGTTGCTTACGTTCCAATAATTATCCAGCCTCCCAAAAAATTGGTAAAAATTTTAAAGCCAGAGATCAATAAATTAAAAGAGAATCCCAACTCTGATTATGAAGTAAAGAACAACTAAATAAGAGAGAATCAGATTTCATTCGTAAGAGGTTGGACACAAATATTTCTTAAATAATAAGCTAAAGATTAGACTGGGAATGGAAGCTAAGAACCAAAAATGGCCTCAGCACTAAGGGTGGCTAGGGAATTTCAGACCAAAAAGACAGAGTAAATAATTCAGATAAAACTTCTTGGTATTAACTAAGTTAAAGGATCTGATTAGGAATAGCCTACACTCATGAACCTCAATTTAGATAAAGAAATTGCCAAATTATTTTTCTAAGCTGGACAAGTTGAAGTCTATACAATAATATCATGTCCCTATATTTGGTGTGACATAAAATATTTTTGAAGTCTAGTATATCTTCAGCACTGGAAGTAATTTCTGGCTTCTTGCAAAACTCCTGTTTTGAGGATTTATTCTTTTTTTATTGATTTCAGAGAGGAAGAGAGGAGAGAGTGATAGAAACGTCAATGATGAGAGAGAATCATTGATCGGCTGCCTCCCACACGCCCCCACACTGGGGACTGAGCCCGAAATCCGGGCATGTGAATCGAACAGTGACCTCTTGGTTCGTAGGTCAACACTCAACTACTAAGCCATGCCGGCTGGCCTTGAGGATTTATTCTGAAAAAGGGCAAAACCATGAAAGAAGACTATTTCTTATAAAGACGATAAAAACCACTACAAATCAATTCTTATAGAAAAGTGGGCAAATCTATTGGAAACTACAGGGAAAATAATGTACACATTCAGCTTATTCTCTCTAAAAAAAGTTTGGAATTATTACTAACATCCGATAGGTGCACAGAGCATATGTACATCAAAAAATCCCTTGTGCCCCAGCCGGTTTGGCTCAATGAATAGAGCATCAGCCTGCGGACTGAAAGGTCCTGGGTTCAATTCCGGTCAAGGGCACATGCCCGGGTTGCAGGCTTGATCCCCAGCGTGGGGCATGCAGGAGACAGCTGATCAATGACTCTCTCTCATCATTGATGTTTCTCTCTCTCTCTCCCTCTCCCTTCCTCTCCAAAATCAATAAAAAAATCTTTTAAAAAAGAAAAAAGAAAATCCCTTGCCCTGGCTGACAGTGGACAGAGCATTGGTACATGCACGAAAGGGCCACAGGTTTGCAGGTTTGATCCCGAGCCCCAATCCTCAGCCCAGGTCGGTTGGTCGGGTGGCTTCAGGAGCCCAGAGGCAACCAATCTATGTGTCTCTCTCACATCAATGTCTCTCTCTCTCTCTCTCTCTCCCTCCCTCTCCTCCCCTCCCTCTCTCTCTCCTCTCTCCCTCTCCCTCTCTCTGCTCTGTCCCCTCTCTCTGCTCTGTCCCCACTCCCCACTCCCCACTCCCCCTTCTTTCCACTATCTCTGAAAAAACAATGGAAAAAATGTATCCTTGGGTGAGGATTAACAAAAAAAAGAAAATCCCTTAAAGGGATTTCATTTTGTAAACTTCATATGGTTATTAACCTTATTATCCAGTTGTCTATCATTCAAAACTCACTTAAAATCAGCTATTTATAACAACTAAGGTAACAGTATGGTCTCCCAAGAATTTCTAAACGTCAAAATGAGATGTTAATCTTTCACACCTAGAAATTTATATTTATGTTCCAGTCCAAAATTAAGACGTATCAAAAATTCATGGCCCATCAAATGGCTTCCAGCCAAAAGAGAGAACTTATGGTACTTAACAAGATAGGAAAGCTAGCAGGCCCCCTTTTAATAATTCAGTCAACTAATTTTACTTTAAAAAATTGTTAAGGGAAGGATCAAAAAACCCTAGAGGTTAGTCATATTATGCCTTCAAAATCAGAAGGCACACATGCAATATTTTCCAGGGGTTTATCAATAAAAGAGCCAAGTAATTTCACTGTAAGGTACTAACTTTCAAAGTGCAGTGACTCAATTAAAAGACATAACTAATAACAGAGTTTGGACTATTTCAAAAACAAAGCATTACAATCACATTACTCTTCAGAGAGATGAACATAGCATCCAAGAGGACTGTTATAAAAGATAACACCACCTCACCCACTCTCCAAGCCCTGGGGCAAGAGAGGAGCCTAAGTACTTGTAGAAGAAAGTGGTTTCTTGACAATAACCTCAGCATGGGAATCAGCTTCTTGAGGGGAAGAGACAGAGGCTTTGTAAACCCACATCACCGTTAGGCTAATAAAGTCTGGCTATCAATAGCCTAAAATAAAGCCACCCTCCTCCCATCCCCCCATTCTTATTCCTTGTTAACGTGCTGGCTAGAGGGAGAGTAAAGAGAGTGACAGAGACACACACAATACCTGTTGTTGAGAATTGTAGTCAAAAAGTCCCACAGTTGCTGCTGCTGAGTCCACAGGTACCTGCGTGCCTGAATAATCAAACTGAAGAGGCTCCATGCCCACATGTTCCATGGGGTCCAAGGGGACACTCTGGGACTCCATGTTGGAGAAATCCTCCACAGGCTTGGCACCATTGGTGCTGGTCAGCTGGGCTAAGCCCTCAGAACCATTCTGGTTTGGACCCAGAAGATCCACTTCATTAGCAGAGTTCTGGCAATTACCAGGGGTACGGCTAAACAGAGAAAGTAAAGGGCATTAAACCTTATTTTGAGCAGGGAGGGACACTACAGCAACCCAAGTTTAAGGACAACGTCCATGATATAACTTAATATCAATAGTACTTAAAACTATTCCTACAAAACAACCAAGACCATTTATGGTGTTTCCATGTTATACCATAAAATGACTTTTTTATTGCTTGCCTTCCCACCACAGCCCACCCCTTAAATTTGCATTTACTGCTATTAATTTACAATCCCTTCAACCAAGAGACTCAGATTTGAGAACACTGGATAAACTGGAAAAATCACTAACTGTGGCATCCATGAAAACAGAGATCCCAAAATGCAGATAGTAAAATATGCCCC
The DNA here is from genome assembly GCF_000412655.1 of Myotis brandtii. Lineage (NCBI taxonomy): Eukaryota > Metazoa > Chordata > Mammalia > Chiroptera > Vespertilionidae > Myotis > Myotis brandtii. The sequence continues at coordinate 391,373 of NW_005367431.1, read as the reverse complement.
CCAAAATCAACATCTTAAACATAGAAATAATGGAAGAGTAGTTTCTAAGGGGGAAGTTCCACATGTGAGAATGATTCTACTTAAAAAAAATAACTTTGATATAAGTGGAAATTCTTTTTCTGTATTATGTGAATATATTGGCCAATGCTAAAACTGTCTCCTCCCCTTCTAAGAAACCAGAAGAATCAGACCATTACAGAATAGTACAAAATAAATTATTTATTTAGGATATGCACCTGCTAAGGAGATAAGTCTAAGAATTAAAAATAATATGAAGATATAATTTATCATCCAAACCAGGACACTCCTAAAAGCAAAAAAAAAAAAAAAAGTGCACTATTAATAAATATCCTGGAAAACAGGTATAAAGTACTGTCCTGGGAAACCCAGAGCACATGATCACCCTATCCAAAAGGATTGTAGGACAATATGATTCCAAATCAGACTAATCCTAATAATAAAACCCTAATATGCAAATCAACCAAACGGCAGAACGACTGGTCACTCTGATGGGAACTGACCACCAGGGGGCAGACACTCAATGCAGGAGCTGCCCCCTGGTGGTCAGTGTGCTCCCAAAGGGGGGAGCGCCGCTTCTGCTCAGCCAGAAGCCGGGCTCACGGCAGTGCTAAGGATCCCAGCAGGCGGGTGGTAAGGAGCGAGGGGTCCCAGATTGCAAGAGCCCTGGACTGCGAGAGGGCACAGGCCAGGCTGAGGGACACCTGCAGTGCATGATTTTCGTGCACCGGGCCTCTAGTATAGAATAATATTATAATCTAGAGGAGTATAACCTGTGACTATATTCTATACCTTTCATGTCTAAAAGAAATCCTAAAGCTGGTACAAATTAAAGCTATTGTTGTGTTCCTTGACACACTCAAGCCCTGCAACCACCACCTTCCCCAAAGTCAAATACCAGAAAACACTGCTGCAGGCTGCCTGAGATTCAAGATGGAGAGGCTACCCAAACTCATCTGAAAGACCTTAGGTAACTCTATAACTCTGTGCTCAAATTTCTTCAAAAGACTGTTAATTCTTTACATTAACAAGACACAAAAGCTAGATTAGAAATATTAAACAATTGAACATTTTTCTACAAACAATGACCCAAAATATATTTTAATTTTGACTTTGATAGATATTAGAGTAAGATATAGAAGTGTGCCCAAACATATACATATTAACTTTAGATTAACTTAAAACTAGTCAAAATTCAATTCTCTATCTGTACATTACTGACCGAAGAGTTTTAGATTTTTAAAATTATATACCATCACTAAAGGTTATCTACATAAATGAAGAAAAGAAGAACTTGCCAAATGTGGAACACAAATATACAATATCATTTTAATACTTCATAAATTGAATTATAGGTTAAAACCTGAAAATCAATCATGACCAGAGATGGAATGAGAGGCCATCTATGGAAGGGGTATGTTTAAGAAAAGCCATTTAATTGCATCTCTGGTTCTTCAAAATGAGGAAAATGATACTTAACGCAACTACCTCAAAGGGAGCTTATCACTTTCAAATTAAGTTCTCAAATGTTTTGCCATCTACTCTAGCATGCCAGGCAGATATGTCAAACTCCCATTAGTAACCACGGTTTCTCCCAAGATAGTGATTTGGGAGAAACTTGGGGAAAGTCCCAAGGCACCCATTCCAGGTGATTTTGATATTTGAGAATCATGAAATGTTCTTCATGGAATTAATCTGCAAATTATAGTCCTATACAAATGCAAAATCTGTTGTTTTGGCAAAGCACCAGGCATTGACAACTCTTAGAAAATTCCACCTTACCAATCAATTTATAATCTTTGTAGTATGGCCTACACTAGACCCAATTCTTAAAAAGGACACATAAGGAAGAAAAAAGAAAACTAAAGTAAAAAAAAAAAAAAAAAAAAAAAAAAAAAAAACTTAATCAAAACAAAAACCCATAGCCCCCATTCAAAAATCAGAAGTGTAAAACATACAAACCTAAAATCTTTGACGTCTGCATCAATCCCATTCTGCACTGGTAAACCATTGGTCTTGTCCATCACATCACCCTCCTCCTTCAAATCTCCTAGCTTATCTCCATCAAACGTACCCTTGTTCTTCTTTTCATTTTTGTCGTTTTCATCACTGTCTGCATCCCTTGGGCCCTGTTTAAAAAATAGCTTCAGCTTCACTAATCATCAACTAATGATAGTGGGCAACCACTACGGACACCAGACTACACTAGATGCTAATTAGAACAGGACAGTGTCTATGTCCTTTTAAGACATTACAACCTAATTAACAGACAACACAGAGGCAGGAACACTGCAGAAAGTCTTGCCAAATGGGGGAGACAGACATACATTTATGTTACAGTTTAGGACAGTCTTACCATGCCCAGTGTCCCACCATCCCATTTTTTTTTTTCTTTCTACCCAAAGCCCAGCCAAAATTGTGTATCGCTTGGTCCCACTTTTCTACTCTCAAATCTTACTCTATGTAATAGCATGACTAAGAAGATCCAGGTATGGCAGCTAATAGTATAGTTGAAAAAGTGTTAAGTCTATAAAAAAAATCTATCCCCCATTGCCTATGTAAATTCCCCCCCTTACTTCTGGATATTGAGCTAAGTGTGGTCTGACATCATTCCAATTCAATTACTCTTATCTTGGGATATAAGCCCTTCGAATTTGCACTATCACCACCACCCCAGTTCAACCCTATGTCTCACAGTTCATTGCATCAATAATTCAACAATCACCTTAAGTATAACATTTTTAATCCTTCAAAACATGTTAAATCCAGCTGTGAAATTCTTTCACCATTAAGTGTTGTCTTCTTCTATTGACCTGCCCCATACCAGATTATTTTGAGACTACCTTGTTTATGTTGAATCACTGATGCAAAATAAGTTATCTTTAAAGTGTTTCAAACTGTGACTAATGAAAGACTGGACCCAAAAGAACTGTGATGCCAAGTACACTGATGTCCATCCTGTGTCCTAAGGAAATTAAATCTGTCTCCTCTTACCAACACCCTAACTTAAGACCTGGACATATAAAGCAAAGTGCCTTGATTTCCGAAAGGAAAAGAAGATTTGGTATAGTGACTTGATGTGGTACAGGCAGCTTGGCACAATCTTATCAAAAAGTAATAATAAGTAACTACTGTTTTGGTAAAAATAGAGAGAAGCAATCTCACTTGTCCCCACCACTGACTTCTAGTTTAAGGAAGAACAAACACACCTAGACCAATTAAAGCTCCTGGTAAAAGGCAAAATCCAATCAGAAAAAGATGAGAGCTGCTGCACAGCATTACCAGTCACCACAACCAAATTTCATTGGGGAGAACTCAATAATGGGGGCCGGTACAGCAGGTACAAAGTTGTGAATGGTTAGGCCTACAAATGCAAAATAAACAAATGCTCTCAGAGTAGTTCTGAAAGATCTCTAGCCCAGAAAGGGGGGCTCATACCTTGACACGCTTAGACCTTTCAACTGCCAGTTCAGAGCCCATTGTGCTTTCAAAATCATGCTCTGTTCAAATGCAACACAGAAAAAGAAAGATGGCATGGCTAATATGAACAAAGGAACATATACAAGAAGGATATGCCACTTGTTTCATGTGGCATCAAGATGATAAACTGCAGTTTTAGCAACCATTGAGATGTAACTTTCACAGTAAAATCTTCAAAGTATAAGACTGTCAGCGGTTCAAAAGGAGTGAGTGACAGCCAGTTAAGCACCACAATGAGATCCCTAAGCAGAGATGAAAATATGACAGGATTCTAGAGACAGAAAGATGTTTCAAGATGTCCAGAGACAACAGCTCCCTCCTACTACAAAGGTAAAACTGACAGAAGCCATGTATTCATTTGCATATCCCCAATACTAAATACAGTGCCTGGCAGAAGTTTAGAAACTATGACAAAGAAAACTGAATGACCACATTTCTACAAAACTGAACTGCTAAAAGAAGGATCCTTCCATTGTCAGATAAGAATCCCATAGGTGGAGATATGGTTTAGATAACAAACAGCTCTACATAAATTAGACACCACTGATGTCAATAATAAAAGAGCGTTAGAAGGATTACCCAACTAACACACCTAAGTCATCTTCCACAAATCTACAAGTCACTGGCTTGGAAGGAGCAGTTCAGCTCCAATTCCTCATAAATTCTAAAGTTCTGTGTGTGAAAATGGGAAGATAATGGGATAAAGAAGTAGGTGGAAGTTTCGCTAACAAGTAAGAAATCCGGTGAAAGTGACACTCACCAAATCAATGAATGCTGTGTGTTAACTTCCCTCGGTGACCCTCTACAAGGGCTTGCTGAGAAGCTGAGAAGCAGATCTGGAAGCCAACTGCTCTGGCCTGAAAATGTGGCCTCTGGTAACTTACATTCCCAATTACTGCCAAAGGTTAGAGTTTTCAAACATAGCGCTGGGGCAGGCTGTTTTCCACCAATATTATACAGTCCATTCAACTAAAACATAGTTGTCTGATTTTCTACTGAGTAGAAATGCCTCAGAAGAATAGTAGGTTCCTTCTATTTGAAGGTGGGGCCTCCAAGGAAGTCTTCCATTTCTTGATGTGGATGCAAGGGTGTATATTCATTTTGTGGAAATTCATAACGATAAACATTTATGACTTATACACTTTTCGATACACAGGTCATATTTCTCTTTTAAAATATATTTTTATTGATTTCAGAGAGGAAGGGAGAGGGAGAGGGAGATAGAAACATCAATGAGGAGAGAGAATCATTGATTGGCTGCCTTCTGCACGCCCCCTACTAGGGATAGAGCCTGCAACTCAGGCATGTGCCCTTGACCAGAATCAAATCCAGAACCCTTCAGTCCGTAGGCCAGCGCTCTATCCACTGAGCCAAACCAGCTAGGGCCATAGGTCATATTTCAATTCTAAGTTTTCATAGGAGAAAGAAATTCAGCAAATCAACAACTTTAAATAAAAATAGTTGACATGAAGTCTCATTTCTAAATAAGAGAATACAGGGTTCAGGATCATAAAAATGGTCTCAGAAATGTGATGGCTGCAAAAAGAGTAAAAGAGTATAAATGGGCTGGTACATTTTATGGGATTTAAATTTTTTATTTTAATATTTTAGGTGCCTGTAACTACATGGTATTTAAGAAAGTATTAAACCAGATAGCACAGAATCGACATTCTACCTCAACTGCTAACACTGGTCACAAGGCTTTGGACTGGTTATTAAACTTGAACCTTAAAACAGGGATAATTTTGTTTAAAACAGAGTAGTTACAAACATTAGTGAAATAATACAAGTATAAAAGTTTTATAAAGTATAATCATGTTATACAAAGGTAATATATATATATTAGTAAAAGCTATGCACTAGGATGTATTTATGTACCATTATCTATGATACCAAGATTAAAATCTTAAATGCCCCAATTAAGTGGTTTAAATAAGTATACAGTCAATCTGACCCTACCAGGAAACTGTCATTTTCCACAATGCAATGGCTCTATGATTAGTGTTGGGTATCACATTCTTTTTAAAATTTACAAGTGTCTGGGCTCGCTCCCAGAGTTTCTGGCTTAATTGGTCTGCACCGGCTCCCACAAATGTTATAAACAGCTCTCCAATAACTCCAATAAGCAGTCACAATTAAGAATCACTGTAATTAAGTCTAACATAAATATCATACATACAGAGTTTATGCTTTGCTTTTTTTGTCACATATTACCTAGTACATAACAGTACTGGAAAGTCTATTCAGTAAATGAAAGAAAAAATGAAAAGGATTAATAGCATCTTTTTATTGTGGGTTTCAATGTTAATCCAAACCTGTAGTATTTAGATACAGGCTTCAGTGAGTGTTCAAAATGCAAGTGGCCAAACCCAATCAAAACCTCAAGAGTGGGGCCAAGAAGGGGTCTCTGAGACCCAGATCTTAAGAGGCAGGGGGAGGAATATGTTCCATTGCAAGATATTATAGAACTGAGATAAGAACAGACTGAGAAAAGAACTATATATTGTAGAACTCATAGTACATCCATTTATGGCTCAGCTTCCTCAAAAGCCTCATATAACAGGAGGAATATTTCAGAGAATATCTATTAATTCTGAGTGAAGTCAGAGAAATGAGAATTGAATTTCTTCTCTTACTACAGTGATCTTACCACAAAGCTCCATATGGCAGAAGTTACATTCAATAAAATTAATAATCTTCCTCCCCTCTTTTTAAAAAAGAATATTTAACATATTTGCTCGACACACTCAGTCCAGAAACAATAACTTTAACTAAAAAGGTGGTTTCTCCTGTATACATTTGCCTGGTTTTTGGTGTATTTTTTTTTTCAATCTTCACTCAAGGAGTGAGGATATTTTTTCCCACTGATTTTTAGAGAGACAGTGGAAAGGAGGAGGGTGGGAGAGAGAGAGAGAGAGAGAGAGAGAGAAACAGAAACATTGATGTGAGAGATACACATCGATTGGTTGCCTCTTCCACTAGCCTGATTCAGAGGTGTGGATCGAACTTCCAACCAGATACACGCCCTTGACCAGGAATCAAACTCACAGACAGACACACACACACACACACCCCCTCACTCCCGCTTCATGGGCCAACTCTCTAAACACTGAGCAACACCGGTCAGGATCATTTGTCTGTGTTTTACAAAGTGCAAAAAAAAAAAAAACCTGAAATGTTAATTTCCTTTAAAGTTCAACAGTTTATAGCTCCATCATTAATGTAAAAAAATTAAATATTCAAAAATTAGTAAAAGCTTGAAATTACTAGCCATGTGAACTACTCTTTTAAACTGGCATATTACCTATTGTGAGGAACTTGACTGACCAGTATGGAATAACAGAAAACAGTATTGTTAAGAACTGAAATTAGAATAAAGTTTGAATCCAGGCACCATCACTTCCCTTCAAAGCTTCATTTTTCTCATCTATAAATTCAGGGCCAAAGGTTACCTCAAAGGGTTGTTTCAAGGATTAAAAATAAGGCAATTCATGAAAGTGCAATTCTGAAAAAAACAAAAACAAAGAAAACAAAACAAAACAAAGAAATCTTAGCAGTACTTTATCCCATTTTCATTTTTTGCCACTGCCTTTTTCAAAACAAATCCACCCTCATCTCTACTTCCCCAAAGCTTCAAAATTGCTAGACAGCTCATGTCCCCTTGTTCTCGCCCCCTACCCAAAGAAACTGTTACAGAATCAAGCCACCACCAACTACATTTCATCAAATCGGAGACACCATCAATTTGTAAGACATACCATCATCTTATGTGCTGCTAAAAAGGAAACACTGACAATTAAACTATGACACACTAACATTTGAAAGATGCATCCCAACTTCAAAATGAACAAAGTAAGGAGGTGTGAACTTTCGAGTGAAACACAAACTATACCAGGCTCTGCTTATATGATCACCAAATGCCTGGTGTGCAGAAAGGAAAAAAAAGTGTTCCCCTCTGCTGTGATACCACCAGATCCAAGAGAAAAAGAAAATATGTCTTACATAGGTAGAATGCTATTATTACGAAAATGAAAAACAAAAACTGGTTTTCTAGAAGGTGTTTTTGTTTTTACTTTTTATCTAGTCAATGTCTAAAAGCTTGACACTGCAAAGTACAACATGTACAGTTCTTGTTCAAGGGAAGCTAAAATCTGAAGAAACCCCACCCTGCAAATAAAAGTTTCTCAATTTGATCCATAGCTTACTGGTAATTTAAACTTCCAAGAAAATTATGTCTGATAGTAGTATTTTTCAGACTTTAATGTACATACAAAATCACCGAGGGTCTTGTCAAAATGCAGATTCAATAGGTCTGGGGTAGAGTCTGAGATGCTACTTTTTTTTAAAATATATATTTTATTGATTTTTTTTTTACAGAGAGGAAGGGAGAGGGATAGAGAGAGTCAGAAACATCGATGAGAGAGAAACATCGATCAGCTGCCTCCTGCACACTCCCTACTGGGGATGTGCCCGCAACCAAGGTACATGCCCTTGACCAGAATCGAACCTGGGACCCTTGAGTCCGCAGGCTGACGCTCTATCCACTGGGCCAAACCCGTTAGGGCTGAGATGCCCAGGTGATGATGATGCTATTGGCCCATGGACTTTGAGGAGCAAGATTTTATAAGGTTTACAAAGCTTTTTTTTAATATATCACCTAGCCATATGAATTAGACTTTTGGTGTTTTAATTATCCACATTTTGCAGATGAGAAAATTAAGATCCAGATGAGACTTAAACCCCTGACTTCTATCTGCATTACACTGCACAAAGTTTTTAAAGTAGCACTGGTTACCTAAAATAAATGCAATGGAGTCTAGAAAAGCAAGTCATCAAGTTTTATGACCCAAATGAATTGCTATGAGTGTGCATGCATCCTCCAGATCAGAAGGCAGTCAATCTACAGATAAGCAGAAAGGCCTTCCCAAAATGTTTTTTCTAAAAATCTTTCTTCCAAGGTTAGGGCAGTCTTCACCCTAATCCAAGTTTACAGTGGTCTTTCTTATTTCCCTGGGCACCATAAACCAGAAAGACAGAAATTATGAAGGATAGCCCTGGCCAGTGTAGCTCAATTGGCTGAGTCTTATCCTATGCACCAAAAGGTTGCTGGTTCGATTCCTGATCAGGGCACAAGCCTGAGTTGTGGGCTCGATCCCCAGTCGGGGGCATGCAGGAGGCAGCCAATCAATGATTCTCTCTCATCAATGATGTTTCTATCTCCCTCTTCCTTCCTCTCTGAAATCAATAAAAATATATTAAATAAATAAATAAATAACTTGACCCTGGCTTAACTGGTCTTCTGAGGTTTCCTATTCTGAAAACCGCTATCCTGAAGTCCCTGGTTCCTATGTGCAATACCACCAAAAATTTACAGTATTAAGAACAAAATACTGCTGTCGAATTCTTATTGTCAGCTGAAAGTACTCTTATCACGGAAGCCTTAAGTACTAAACTGAATCCATGTGCAAAATCAAATGAACCTTAAAAGGCTAGACAAGAGTTAAATACCTTCATTCAAGTTGCAATCAGTAAACAACCTCACTAAAAATGGAAAACCACTGTACAATGAGTAGATTACTTTGGTTCTAAACCTCCTTTAACTGAAAAATTAATCAGAGCTTGGATTATCTGTTGTCAGTATCTGAGAATGACCACTTAGTACTTGTTTTGAGGTCTATCTACATTCATTCGTTCCTCAGAAATGATGTTTTCAGCTCTAAGGAGACTCAAATGAGGCTTCTCCGTGGCTTATGGAGGTAATGCTGGTACAGCCACCTCTGACCCATAAACCACCCATTACCCACCCTTTAGTTTAGTACAATTAGCTATAAGCAGCAGATATTCTTTTTGGCCTCTAAACTCAACACTTTGAAGGACAGGTTAGATTTTTTTTTTTTAGTTCAACTTTTCCAAGAAGATGCATGCATATCATGACAACCAAAAAGTGACTAAGGTTTCCATGACCAGAACTTTGGTCAGATGTCATCCTAACCAACAGGCAGAGCAAAGGCCAGGTTAGGTATAAGATCAGCAGGATACAACCACAAAGCGAAAAAGTAATTCACTGATCCTCAAGCATCCATCCACTATTGAATATGCCAATGTTGTAGCTTGATGTCACTGATCAGTCCTGCTATACCATCCTTTAGATCAGTGGTCGCCAAACTTTCGGACCTCACGGACCACCAGTGGACCCAGTCCTCGGACCACTTGTTGGCGATCGCTGCTTTAGATGGCACCCACGTCAAAATATGGAATAATATTTCATTACCCACGACCTTCCTCTGACAAGAAGCTGGAACACAGATGTGCAGAATTTTCATTTATCCTAATGCAAACCTCAGCTCAGTAGATTATCTGACTGTTAGAGTACAATTTTCTGAACTCTGTCCTGAGGTCTTAACTTCTGGTGACAATATTTTAAGAACTAAAAACCATCAGCCTCCCAAGACAACAAAGGATGACAGTTGCCTTCATAAATACAAATGCAAGACACAATGCAAAAGATACAGCTTTGTCACAGAATAATGAAACAATTGTTCAAAAAGAGAAAAACAGACAAAAATATTAATTCAATCCCAGAGCTTTATCTTTCTCTTTATTTCAATTATTTTTCTACCTCCTTCAAACTTCACAGTAACCTAGGCACATGCCACCTTGGATAATGCACAAGAATTAAAAACTGATCACACACATAACACAGGTTCCAGTTTACCACAGTAACAACTTACCTACACACAACACTAACTTTTCTTCTACAGTAAATAACTAAAAGTTATAGGCAGGAATAGACAGCACTTCCTATAGAAATCTGGGTTCGTGAGATAAAAATGTATGAAACCTAGGCACATGCCACCTTGGATAATGCACAAGAATTAAAAACTGATCACACACATAACACAGGTTCCAGTTTACCACAGTAACAACTTACCTACACACAACACTAACTTTTCTTCTACAGTAAATAACTAAAAGTTATAGGCAGGAATAGACAGCACTTCCTATAGAAATCTGGGTTCGTGAGATAAAAATGTATGAGGACCAAAAAAAAAAAAAAAAAAAAAAAAAAAAAGGAAACGGAAAAAGGGAGGCAGGAATAGACAGCACTTCCTATAGAAATCTGGGTTCGTGAGATAAAAATGTAAAAAAAAAAAAAAAAAAAAAAAAAAAAAAAAGAGGTAAGCTAGGGATAAGGTGAAAGAAGAAAAGTAGTTAACACCATTCTTCCCATGGAACAATAGGCAAATGATCATTTTTGCCTGATCCCATTCCCCACATCCAAAGGGTAGATCCTGTTCTTCCCAAGCAGCCTCTTGGGAAGGTTCAAATTAAAAGTCTTTTCCTATCTGATCCACAAGCCACTAAATCTGACCTCTCCGTCTTTACAGTATCAAAAAACAATCAAGTCAGCTTCGGAATGGCTAGTTCTCAAGACTAAGACAAAAGCCCCAGTTTAGTTCCTTGATCTTCCTATGAGTTGTTATAAGAGATCCTCTTCTGGCTAAATTCCTCACACCAAACTTCTAAGTGTGGAGCTGAGAGAAAACCAAACCAGTCTCTTAAAGAAGTTCATTTCATTTTTTTCTGGTTTTTCTACAAATTAAAAGCTCTAGGCCATGTTGAAGCAACACCTTAGATGTGCCTAGAATAAAGCTAATTCCGTGTGTACCTGGTTCTCTTCATGCCAACCAAGTCAACAATCATTCATTTAATATCACTAACATGTTAAAGAATTGTACTTGACACTTGAAGCTGCACCAAAAACGAACTACTGTTACTCTAAAGAAGTTTCGAGTGGAATGGGGGAAATAAGACGAAGCCTCTGACACATAGCAACAGATATATGCCAATAAAAATATTGACAATAAATGCTATATGATAAAGAAAGATAGTTATGGAGGAAAAATTAATATGATTTGAAGGAAAAAAGATTTCTTAAATTACTGCCAGCAAGTACTATTAGACCAAAAGGACTTCAGGGAGAGCTTTAAAAATGTACAAAACAATCTGACCTGGGGAAAAAGGAGGGGAAACAGAGTCATGGGGCCTCTCATGGCCTTCCTATCACAGATGTGGAAGTCAGAAATGAGGAAGACTGAAATGTTTCCATCTTAAGACTTCTAGATCTAGAAAGTCGATGCCATAGAAAGGGCTAGTTTTGAGAAAGGCTATCAAGAATGCCTGAGGAGGACTGCTTAGACTTAAAAGGAAAGAGACTATAGACAGGCAAGCTGCTTTGACTCAAATTTGGCATCAAAGTGGTCAATGGTGATGGACACACAAAAATTACAGATATAGAATTAACAGAATTTTTAATTTCCTGACAGGCTGGGTGTGAGAAGTATAGCTGTTCAAAGAAGGTCAAAGATCATTCTATAATTAAAACTTAGCTAGCAAAACAAGAATGATCCTACATAGCTGATCCATTTTAAGGGTTCTTGGGTGCTGACAAATCACTGCTTTCCAATCTATTCACTACTGACACCAGTTTCAGCTTTCTTTTTTCAAATTCCTACTCTTGTGTACTTCTGTTGTTTTAAACTAAAAATGGTATTTTCTGATAGACCTACCTCACATTGCTATCAATGTGTCCCAAAAAAATATCATTTCTCTATGTTTAATAGTTTGGTTTACATCCCCTACTAATTTCAGTAAGTGTTTTTATAATACCCTCTAATTAGTGGTGTGAATATCTAAGGAAACTAAACAGGCATGTTTTGTTTTGGGGGTTAAAAAAGAGAGATATAGGAACAAGTTCCTCAAGCCAACTTACAAATCCTCCTTTTCTTAGACAGGAATCTCCCGGGGATGAGCTCAACACATACTCCACCATGCTAACGCCTAGTCCCCCACTCTCCGACCGTGGGGACAGTACAGAATTGACCTCACTGTTCACATGGAAACTCTGACCAGGTCTTCTCTGCACCATGATTGGCTGGGAAACTGAATGATCTACAAAAAAGATACACAAGCATGATACAGTGCAGCCAGAGGCTCAAACAAATTATGAATGATGTCTCAAGGATAAACCAATGACTGGGAATCAGGAAACCTGCCATGGTCAGCTGAGCCAAAACCTCCTATTGTGTTTTTCCCTAAGTATAATATACTAAATAACTAAGAAAACGGAACACACCCCTCATATATCCAGGATAGCAGAGCAATACAGCAGTTCACATAACTGGTTTTCCTAGCTAAGTGAATAAATTAATGTTTGCTCCTTTCAAGTGGTAGAATTTCTTTTTAATGTATTTTATTGGTGATATTACTAAAACAAAATATGACTTTACTGCCCTTTTTAAACATAATTTGATTCTTCTGATGACTTGCTGTTATCTGAGTTTCCATTCTTATACTGTGCTATAACAGCACATCAGCTTTTGGATTTTCTGTCTCCTTCCTCCCTGTGATCTATCATTTCTTTCTGCTGTCAGTGTGTCTGCCTCTACAAGTTCTCCCCATCCCTCTTCAAGGGTAATCTGTCAGAAGAGCATCTGTGCCCAGTGACTTGATTTTGGCCTCACCCACATTCACAGATAGATCATCCCATACACATTACGCAGGGGGGCAAGGGGAGGAAAAAGAAGCATGACTTCAAATGGCAGGCATGGATTTTCTAATTCTAAGTATGCTGACAGCAGTACAGAACAAGAAGTTATAGCTGAAATTATGGTCGTTTCAAATAAGACCATTCCCCTGTGGCTAGCACTTCAATAAAATACTGAAGATTTGATTTTGCTTAATTATGCTTTAATAAATTATATCACATAAGCTCCTTCATGGTAATTATATTACAGGACAGGACACTGCTTGACATGCTTATGTCACTGATGTACAATTTATGACTTGCCAATTGCTGAGGAAAGGAGCTCTAAGACAGGCATAAATCACAGTACAGATGCTAGATCTAGATTACCTGATGTTCCCCAGGCACTGTCTCGCCATTGATCACCCAGGAATATTCCTTTTGGTCCATCTTTGCTGGATTCATCTGTTTCCCAAAACTTTTTACCTGGCAAGAGCTGCTGCAAATTAAAAATAATAGACGCTTTTAAAGAATTCATAAAGGATGAAAGTACAGCAGTCAACACTTTCTTTTAGACAAGGGTACTGAAGATGCTCACGTGCCCTGAAAGTTTTTAGTCACAGTGTTCTGGCTACGCAGATTGTGGTCAGAACACTACTGTACATGTGGCAAAAGTCACAGAGAGGTCTATGGCAAGGGTAGAAGGTGGGGAGGGCCCTGCACAGATCAGGCCATCACAATAGAGGCTCAGCTTAAATATCTAGAATTTTTCACTTAACCTATGCCAAGATTTTTTAAAGGGGGGAAGGGGACTCATATTAGACCTACTAGCTAACTGCTAGCTAAGAAGTCTCTTATTGAAAAAAGAAAAATACCTACAACTACTAAAACACTTTTGCCCACATGTGTACTAACTGACCATACAGTTACTCAGAATGCTACAGGCAAAATCCACCTCCTTTATATACAGAGATTCTGTTAACTAAAAAACTTCCATCACCAAAAGAAAAACACAAACAAAAAAAACTTCCCAACCACATCATTAACCTATTCCAAAATTTTTGGAAAGACAGAACAGCTGTCTTTCCCCATTACTGGAAGAGACATAAAACCTCCTAACCTCAATTAATTTTAACAATACTTAGTAATGTCATTAAAGTGACTTCACAAAACATTCTGTAATTCGTAGAAATGCAGGCATCACTGGTCATAAACTTACAATGTGAGAACTTTAAACTAGCTTCAACCAAAGAAATGCAAAGTAGCCTTCAAGCAAAACACAGTACAGTTTTACACAGGAGCAAAGCATTCGTGACCAGAGTTACAAAATAAAATTCCACTAGAATGCCATCATTCTTCATTCTGGTCATCAGCTTTACTTACTAAAATGTCCCTCTTTATTTCCTCTAATTATGTTTTCATTTCAGCTGCTACTAGTCAGACAAGAAACTCAGGTGTTTGAGATAGTACTTAATCACTGCTTTTGAGCATAAATGAGCACACCTGGAGAGTTGAATGTCTCAGAGGTTCAGAGTTAAAACCCAGGAGGAACAAAACATTTGCTCTCCTCGATAATAAATGTCTATCTTTCCGATTTAAAACCCATAACCCAATGATAATGGAGGAATAACTCAACTTTGCCCTCACTAAAATAAATCTCAACTTTCCAAACAGAAATTCTACATTTCTCAGCATATTTTAAATCTAGTTAATCTAGCTCTATAAATCTGATAGACATGGGCTACTACTACCTGGACCAAAGCAGTTTCCCACACTTTTCTCTTCAGGTCCTAATTTATTTCTAAGCCAACAAGATCATGACAGAATACAGATTTGGGTCTGGCATTTTAATACACAGAAGCATAGATTTGCTTGAAGATAAGTAGTTATAAGCAGTAAATTCCTAGTGAGCCCCTTGGATTTATTCTTAGGGGGAAACAATGAGAGAGCTAGTCTCTTAACTTGAGATTTGGGAAGCAGAGGAGGAACAAACAAGAGAAAGAGCCCAGACCATAGCTAAGTAGTGGAATAAGGAAGCCTTAGACCAGACAACTTGGATGTGTATCCTAGGACAAATCACTGAACTGTCCTGGGTGCCTCATCTCTTTGTACTGATAAAGAAAATATTTTCCAAGTTGTTGGGATGATTAGTTCTGTTGATGAGTGCCTAGCACAATGCCTGCCACATAGCAGGTTCTCAATAAATGTATTCAATGGCATTACATCAAGGCAAAATAGCTATAAATCACAGAAGGTACACTGCAAATTAATGAGAACTACTCAAGCACAATTCAAGAATTCTTGTTTTTAAACAACTTCTCCTTTTAGTCTCAAAAATGCCCTCTCAGAAGATTACAAACAGAATTTACTTCCCTATTGGTTGTCCCTTTCCAACTAACATTTTGATTTTTCTCCTCTATTTTATAGGGAGTGTGAGCAAAGAGAAGTTCCCATCAACTTCTCCTCTGTACCAGAAGAATGTCAGCATAAGGGACACCTCACTAGTTGGTTAATTTGTGGAAAGAGAGCAAAGGTGATCAAAAATATTCATTATAGTGCTCGTCCCTCTCTACACAAATTGGAAAATCTTTATTCAAACCTCAAGGAAAAGATTGTGTAAGTACCAAACTCCATGTGCAAAATAATATAATCTGTCCATAATTGGTCAAATTGCTTACTAAGAGTAGCAGTCCTTGAACTCAAGACTTCAAAAATGGCTTCTGGAATCCTGTCATCTTTCACTGTAGCTTGCCAGGCTGTCATAACACAAAGCTAGCAAAAGCAGGTGAACATATAAACAAGCTGTTTCCAGATGAAATTCTCTCAAAGGAAACAACTATACTAGTACAACATAGAAAGGTACTAAAAAGTGAAGATTCTATTTCAAAGTAGGGATAAATGCAACAAATCTCATAGGAACATACATCAAAACTCATGACCCTAGTCAGATACCAAGAGGCCATATGTCCCACTATTAACAATTGGTATAAATATAAATCCTAAGTAGATGCTAGGAACAGCCCCAAAAGTACTAGAACTTCTTATGCTTTGGCAGAGTGGCAACAAGAAGATCCAATTACTATTATCAATGAAAACAGCAGGCACTGAAAAGACAAGTCTGTAAGAGATAAAGAAAAAGGAGGTGGGAGAGAGGATGGCAGCATGCTGATTCTGGGAGAAAAAAGGTAGAAATTATGGGTTACAAGAGTGCCCTGCAAGTGGAAAGGAAAGGAAAAGTACATGAGCAAAGACAGAAGCAAACTTAGCAAACTTCTTCAGTCTCTGGATCTTACATGGAACCTACTATTTCTTTCTTTTGTCCAAAACATACCCATCCCCACTCCTCAGGTGTGTGGTAAGCAGCATTTGAAATGATTCCTCTGGTAATCTCCTTCTCTTTACTGTGGGCTAGACCTTGTGACTTGCTTCTAAGGAATAACATGAGGCAAAAGTGATGGGTTGTCTCTCTCAAGGCTGTCATAAAAAACTGACCAGTCTTGCTTCTACTTCTCTCTCTTACCCTCTTACTCACATCTATCTTGCATGCTCCCTTTGATGAAGCCAGCTGCTGGAACCACGAGAGGTCACTGGACATCAATTCATTATGAATTGAGGCCCTCACTCCAACAACTTGTAAGGAACTTAATCCTGACATCAACCATGTGAGTGAGCTTGGAGGCAGACTTTTCCCCAATTGACTTTGAGATGGCTGGCTGCAGCTCGCAAGGGACTCCAAAATAGAGGTTCTTGCCAAGCGATGACTGGGTTCTTGACCTCCAGAAACTGTGAGGCTTAACCTGTGTTGTTTTAAGCCACTAAATTTTGGGATAATTTGTCATGTAGCAATAGGTAACAGATACAGTTGTCAATATATAGTATTTTCTTATATTCAAAATACTTCTTCAAGAGTTTGACTTCAAGAAGCACTTCTTGTTCTAGTTCTAATACCCAAAATCCAAGTACTTTTGAATTTGGAAAAAATTATATCCATTCCATTTCATGTTCTCCCTATAGCCCTTATTTTAAAAATGAATGGCTTTTTTATATTCTCCTAAATCAAATCAACTCAGAGATGTTTAAGCTCACTGACAGTTAGTAGCAATCACATATTCAAGAGTCAACTAAAATACATTACTGTTCAAATCTGATCATAGTAAAAGGAGCTATACTATAATCTACTGAATTATACAGCAAAGTGATGTTGAGTATCCAACTGTTATTTCAAATTCAGCAGCAACTTTCTGGAGGTTATGTCATCCACAGCACTGGCTAAAACATCCTAGGATTCACCAACCCACTGGCATAAATGCCAGGAGCTGCCAAACCTTCACTTAAACCACACTTCAATTCAATTACCAAAAACTGAAGTGCAACTAGTGGATGAAAAGAGAGTTATGCTTACCCCATCAAGAACTTGAAAATAAATACTGCTCTTTGACAGAACAAAAAAGAACACAGCAGCCCTAACCGGTTTGGCTCAGTGGATAGAGCGTCGGCCTGGGGACTGAAGGGTCCCAGGTTCAATTCCGATCAAGGGCATGTACCTGGGTTGCGGGCACATCCCCAGTGGGGAGTGTGCAGGAGGCAGCTAGTCGATGTTTCTCTCTCATAATGGTTCTCTTTCATCGATGCTTCTAACTCTCTATCCCTCTCCCTTCCTCTCTGTAAAAAATCAATAAAATATATTTAAAAAACAAAAAAAAGATCACAGCAGAGGTTTACAAACTTCACTTTAAAAAAATTTAGGTAAAAAGAGGATTAAAAGATTTGACAATTCTAAAGGAAGATAATGGGAATTAGGAATTGGTCCAACAAAAGCAAAGGAGACCCAGGTAGTCAGATGTAGGCATTATTATCCAGTTGGCATGTTTATATATATGATGCACAAACAATTCTATCCTTATAAAAAGCAGTTAATGCAACAGGCTAGATAGTAGCTTGACTACAGCAGCTACTAAAAACATCCAAGTAACTTCCCTGGCTCAAAATCTGCTTACCAAGCAAACTTTTTATAAGAACTTGGCTTCCTCCTGTAGCCAAGCATGCTGATCACTGGATGCAATCCTCCTGTCCACTTGAGAGTTATTACTTCTCCTTATAAATTAGTAAACTACATTATGGTTTTCTTACATTAGTCTCTTGCAGTTCTGGTTAGCGTGGGTTAATTTCATAATCCAATCATCTATGATTTGCAGATTTAAAGCCCTTTCAAGACCTACTAAGAAACAAGACTTGGGAGAGCCTACATCCAGCAACACAAGGACCTTGTACTCTTCTTTGTATTATCCCATTAAATGGGACTCCTAATCACCCCTCTGTTTTCAAATCTTTGGGAGAAACACACACACACTATTATCCCAGCTTGAACTATAGGTTTGTAAAAGAAAAGACTTAAAGAAGAAATCAAGCAAGCTTAGTCATGAGGCTTCTGGAGAACAAAACAGAAATCAAGCATTGGTTTACAAATACTGCTATCTGCTTGGGAAACCTCTAAATTTTTATTAGAAACACCTTTTTTTATTTTATCATGTAACAAAAAGACCATACACAAAGCCACAGTTGCGCAATCATCACATTAACTCCTACTAAGAGCCCTTTAAACAGAGGTAGAGACAATTAAGGGCTGAGAATGTCAAGAACCTCTAGGCTTCTTATTTTAAGACTAATATAGTGGTAAAGCACACAGGTGCTCTGAAATCATTTTTTAAACGGTTTTAAATCCCAACTGTGTGAATTTTACCCCTCCATGCCTCAGTTTTCTCACCCATAAAATGAACTGTTATGAACATTAAATGAGATAGTGTATAATGTATAATGCTAAATGCAGAGTAACCATTCAACAAATTAGCTGCTATTATTATTTAAAAAACAAACTAGTACTTTGTTCTTTAATAATACTGATAAAACTACTGACTAGCCAATGAAATGCTCCCATGTGCCCAGCACAGCATCACCCAGCCCACTTCAGTGCAAATCCCATAAAATTGAGAACACTCACAAAACACTACAAGAAGAACCATGACCACAGCTTTGCAGAAACTAAGAGACAGGATGATTATTAAAGACTAGGCGTTTTGATCATACCATCACTAATATTTGCATAAGGAAGTATCAATGAAGTTTTCAGATGGTCTCAACACTAAATGCACATTCCAACAAGTACTCTGCTCAAGAGGCATAAAATATTAGGTCACTGCTTATAGACTCAACATAGATTGCATAAAGCTGTCCCTCAGCAGAAATGTGGCTTCTTAAGGAACACTATTCACAGGAAAGCTACAGCCCTGCAGCCATGCTCAGGTCTGATCATGTTATGGCAACGAAAACTTCCAACACAAGCTTCCTTTCATTGGAATGTAGCCAATCATCAAGTCAAATACCTGATATTTTAACTAGCTGGTAAGATATAGACCGACACCCCCCTCCCCCGCCCCATTTTTAATTTCTTAGTAACTATCTCATTACATTAAAAGAATTAGATATTAACTCAGAAAAAGGAGAGCTCAGAACTGACTGAAATAGTTGTACTGGTTTCTGCTGACAGTCACATGTTCTAGTCAGAGCTGTGATGTGTGAAAATTTTCAGAAATCCCTTCTCAAAACCTTAATGTCCTTAGGGGATTTACCTAGTCCTCCATACCATAGAGCAGCGGTTCTCAACCTGTGAGTCGCGACCCCTTTGGGAGTCGAACGCCCTTTTCACAGGGGTCACCTAAGACCATCGGAAAACACACATATAATTACATATTGTTTTTGTGATTAATCACTATGCTTTAATTATGTTCAATTTGTAACAATGAAACTGGGGGTCACCACAACATGAGGAACTGTATTAAAGGGTCGCGGCATTAGGAAGGTTGAGAACCACTGCCATAGAGGGTTGTTGTGAAATCAAGTAAGATAGCGTACAAAGTGCTTTCACAAATACTATGAACTACACTCAAATAATTACTAAAGCTTTAACCAAAACCAATTTAAATGTAAAAGTATAATTTAGCTTGGCCGGTGTGGCTCAGTGGTTGAGCATCAACCCATAAACCAAGAGATCACAGGATTGATTCCTGGTTAGGACACATGCCCAGGTTGAGGGCTCAATCCCCAGTAGGGGGCATGCAAGAGGCAGCCAATCTATGTTTGTATCTCTAAAATTAATAAAAACATTTTTTTAAAGTATAATTTAGAAGGCTTAAAGAAAAGGTATATCCATTCAATGTCACAATTCTTTTTATATCAGAAAATATATACATCAAGAATCATGTTCATTCCTGAGAATTTATCTCAATGACAAAAAAGTCAAAAGAAAAAACTCTACATTCAACATAAAAGAGCAAAAAAACTGGGAGCAAAGTAAATGTTCAATAGACAGCTGCTAAGTACTATGTAAGCTCACCCAAAATAGCCATAATAATGATATGGAGCCCAGCTGGTTTGACTCAGTGGATAGAGCATCGGCCTGCGGACTAAGGGTCCCAGGTTCGATTCCGATCAAGGGCACATGCCTGGGTTGCAGGCTCGATCCCCAGTAGGGGGCATGCAGGAGGCAGCTGATCAATGATTCTCTCTCATCATTGATGTTTCTATCTCTCCCTCTCCCTTCCTCTCCAAAATCAATAAAAATATATTTTAAAAATAGTAATAATGATATGCAATATTTGTAAAATAACATTAAATTTTAAAATAAAATATACATGTAAATAATGCTTCTCATCATACCTCTTTCCCTTTTAGATCAAGATCAGGAAGAAAAATAAAAACTGAACTAGGTTAGTGTGATGGGATTATGGATGACTTGTTACAAAATCTACTTTTATTATGATTTGGAACTGATTTTCTAATAAATAAAAACTTAGATGATGGTGATACAGAATTCTCTACAAATAAATAAGACATGTTCTCTTAAGTAGACACATTTCACTTCACCTTAATTTTTAAGTGACAAAAGTTAATGGCAATTTTAAGGGAAGAACTCATAACATGTTTTCAAGTATTTTTTTAAATATGTCATTATTGATTTTAGAGGGTGGGGGGAGGGAGGGGGATGGAGAGATACAAACACCAATGAGAGGAACCTCCTGCACACTTCCTACTGGGGATCAAGCTCGCAACCGGGCATGTGCCCTGACCAGGAATCAAACCGGTGACCTCCTGGTTCATGGGCCAACACTCAACCACTGAGCCACACTGTTTCAAATATTCGTAAGAAAGCAGATAACTTCCAATCTACTTTGCAAACTATCACTTAAATAAGGAAATGTTCAATAGTTTAATCATTAGCCAGTTATTTTTATATTTTTCTACCCAGATATTTTTTAAATTAAAAATAACTAATTATATAAATAAATAAAGATGGTGTTTTAGTTTTCACCTTCTCTTTCCATTTAAGGAATATGATTTAAATTCTCACTTCCTATTCATATATCTACTAATTAAGGAATTGCCCTGTCCTTTTTTTTAAATACATTTTTATTGATTTCAGAGAGGAAGGGGGAGGGAGAGATAGAAACATCAATGATGAGAATCATTGATCAGCTGCCTCCTGCACACTCCCTACTGGGGATCAAGCCCACAACCCAGGCATGTGCCCTGACTGGGAATCGAACCCGCCAACTTTCAATTTATGGGATGACGCTTCCAACCAACTGAGCCACACAGGCCAGGGCTAAAGATGGTTTTTCTGTTTTGTTTTGTTTTTATTAGTTAATCCTCACCCAAGGATATTTTTCCCATTGATCTTCAGAGAGAGGGAGGCAGAGACAGACAGACACCAATATGAGAGAAGTTGCCTCTTGCAGCCACCCCGACAGAGGCCGGGGATCAAACCTGTAACCCAGGTACGTGTCTTGACTGGGAATTCAATCTGAGATCCTTTGGTGTGTGGGCCAATGCTCTATTTACTGAGCCACACTGGACTGGGCAAGATTATTTTTAAATGTTACTATTATATTTTTGTTTTATTTCAAATCACCAAAAAAATTTCTAAGAATCAACATTTGCTATAATTTTTTCACATTTCTCTACTAGGCAGCCTCACAATCTGCATCTAGTAATTACTTCTTAAAATTTTTAGCCTAGCCCTGGCTGGTGTGGTTAAGTTAGTTGGGTATCATCCATGCACCAAAAGGTTGGGGGTTGCCCTACCAGTGGTCGGCAAACTCATTAGTCAACAGAGCCAAATATCAACAGTACAACGTTTGAAATTTCTTTTGAGAGCCAAATTTTTTAAACTTAAACTATATAGGTTACATTGTTATGAACTTAATTAGGGTACTCCTAAGGCTTAGGAAGAGCCACACTCAAGGGGCAAAAGAGCCGCATGTGGCTCGCAAGCCGCAGTTTGCCGACCACGGCCCTAGCCAGTTTGGCTCAGTGGATAGAGTATCCGCCTGTGGACTGAAGGGTCCCAGGTTCAATTCCAATCAAGGGCATATGCCCGGGTTGCAGGCTTGATGCCCAGTAGGAGGTGTGCAGGAGGCAGCCAATCAATGATTGTCTCTCATCACTGATGTTTCTATCTCTCTCTCCCTCTCCCTTCCTCTCTGAACTCAATAAAAATATATTTTTTAAAAAGGGTTGTAGGCTAGATCCCCAATATGGGAATGTGCAAGAGGCAGCCAATCCATTTCACCCTCATATCAATGTTTCTCTCTCTCTCTTTTTCTCCCTTCCTCTCTCTAAAAAAAAAATCAATTTTTAAAAATGTCACTAATCCATTTGTTTAAAAAAAATTTTTTTTTAGCTTATGTGGCAAGATAATTACTACTGAAAACAAATGTCCATACTTATAGGTTCCTAACTAAATATCTTTTTGGTTAAAATCTATTCTGGCCCTCTAAAAAAAAAAAGGGAGGGGGGGACAGTTTCTTTTCTTTTTCATAATTACAATTATGCCATACATAAAATTAACAAATTTTTTTATTTTTAAGGGGGAATTATTATATTTTATTTTATTTTTAAATTATATTATTTTTTATATTTTTATTGATTTCAGAGAGGAATGAAGGGGGGGAGAGAGAAATATCAATGATGAGAGAGAATCATTGATCGGCTGCCTCCTGCACGCCCCCTACTGGAGACAGAGCTCACAACCTGGGCATGTACCCTTGACTGCAATGGAACCTGGGACCCTTCAGTCCACAGACCAACGCACTATACACTGAGTCTTATTTTTTATATTTTTATTGATTTCAGAGAGGAATGAAGGGGGGGAGAGAGAAATATCAATGATGAGAGAGAATCATTGATCGGCTGCCTCCTGCACGCCCCCTACTGGAGACAGAGCTCACAACCTGGGCATGTACCCTTGACTGCAATGGAACCTGGGACCCTTCAGTCCACAGACCAACGCACTATACACTGAGTCAAACCGGCCAGGGAAAAATTAACAAATTTTTAAAAAATATTTTGCCAAGTTATTAACTACTTTTCATGAGCACTGTTTATAGTTGTATCTAATGTCCTTCCAATAAGGATGACATTACTTAGGCTTGGACGATATGATCTAATTTGATCTTCTCTCCTACATCTGAAAACCTATACTACTTTTCTGGCTACTGAAAAAATTTAAAAGTTTCAGCATCTCAAGTACTTACTGATGTAAACACTATTACTTGAATAGCCTGCATTAGCCACTACTGGAATAATGAAAGTAGTAAAAGACTTCTCTGCCCTGAAAGAAATGATTAAAAATAAAAACCTACCAGGAGTCAAACTGATACAGTTACAGAGCGTTTTAGAGTAAACACACTAATAGTATGGTACAGAATGTTAAACTTTACAATCCACTACAGATGAAGAAAGGAACAATAACCTGAGATAGGTCAGGTCGAGGAATGCCTTAAAGGGGGCTGGGGGATGGAGGGGAGATTGAGAGTGAGAAGACAGTGAAAAGGGCTTTCCATGAAGAGCAAAGCTAGAAATGAAAACAATTGGGGCAGGTGTCCACCAATAAAAAAGGCTGGTACTGACATAGGAAAGGAGTAAGGAGGTGAAAAAGCACAACTAGTCCAGTCGCCAGTGAGTCTTTATGGAACACCGACAAGTTGGGCTCTAATCCATTAGGGAGTAACATCATAAAAACTAATTTTAAAAGATTAATCTGACATTTCTCCATAAAATGGGGTAATGGAAAGCATTTGTATGCTGGGAGGCTAAGCAAAGAGGTCACTACGGTAATCTAGGCAAAAATGGTTAGAGAAGAGACCTATAGAAATGAGGGCAAGGAATGTACGAACCGCTGCTTAGATGCCTCTCTCAGTTTTCCAAGCATCCTATCCTATACACTAAAAGCCTAATATGCTAAGTGTCCAGTCGTCCCTTCAACCAATCAAAGCATATCATGATGCTAATGATATGCTAAGGCCGTTCAACCGCTCGCTATGACATGCACTGACCACCAAGGGACAGACAGTTGACTGGTTGACCAGTCGCTATGAGGTGCACTGACCACCAGGGGGTAGATGCTCCAACTGGTAGGTTCGCTTTTTGCTGGGGTCCGGCCGATCGGGACTGAGTGAGATAGTCTGGACATGCCCTGGAGCCCTCCCACGGTCCCTCCCCAGTCCCAATCATGCATAGGTGGTGGGGTCCCTCAGCCTGGCCTGCGCCCTCTCTCAATCTGGGACCCCTCAGGGGATGTTGGAGAGCCAGTTTCGGCCAGATCCCGCAGGCCAGGCCGAGGGACCCCACTGGAGCACGAATTTGTGCACTTGGCCTCTAGTTAAAAAATAAAGCTATGTAATTTCAAAAGTGAAGACTCACAGCCCATTACGATAATCAAGAATGAAGTCACTAAGTATACATAAGCCAGTCTATCACTGAAGTTCTTTTAATCAGCAAGTGATTCTGTAGAATCAACTGAGTGCAAAACTAGATGAAAAACAAGATACAAATATGTCAGAAGATGGTGTTGCAAGTTTAAGTTTACAAGTCCAATGGTAAAGTTTTAAGATTGTCCTGAAGGTCCACTGTGGGTTGCTGGAGTAAAAAAAGCAATCAAATAAGAAAAATTTAGTAGCTCTTCAATTTTAGAACCCAAATTAGATAAAATTGCAAACAGTTCTTCAATTGATGATTAGTGTGAGAATGCATTCTACTCAAAGGAGCACAGGGGTTTCCCAGTGTTTTTAACCACACAAAGAACACATTCAATGTTAACAAATTTATCCTTGAAAAGAAACACAAACATGACACTGGCTGTACTTTCATAAAACATGCTCTTCAAAAAAATTCAGTTACTGTTAACATCTCAATCTCCATGTTATTTTGTGATAAATTAACCTAGGGCAAACTCCACAGTAATCCTTTCTCCACTGCGAAATCCACTGAAAATAAAATTTTCTTTATACCTTCCTAGTTCAAGTTATTGGAACACAGCCAAACGAAACTTCTTCATAAAACTTGACAGACAGCAAACTATGTTCAAAATATGAAGAAATGCCCAATGACCCAGGCTTTTTCTGCAGGGTACAGGAAAAGCATGTAAGTAAACAGAAGACTATGTCACCTCTGCTATTTACCTATAAATAAGGCCATTTGTTTTCATATATGTATAAGCATATGGTTTGATCTATAACATAACTACATTCATGTTATACTACATCTAGACTTTAATAGTTATATAAATGATTTTTGTTATAGTTCCTGAGAGCCCAGTGCACAAAAGATAAGCTTCCAGATTACTTAAGAAACCTGTAAAGCTCACAAATAAAACCATGAAAACATCTAGATTGCTTCATGATCTACCCGACTCATATCCAGTCAGCCTCAGAGTTATTTTTTTTTTTTATTATTCAATTGGCAAGGATCTCAGTATGCCATATATGGACAAGCTCCCTTTTCATGCATTCCAGGAGATGGATATTTCATAGATATGGCTACTATATATGTATTGGGAAGACCAATAGAAAAAATAAACTTCTACGTGCTTTGTTATGAAAACCACAGAATGCATTAATTAACCAAGAGACAATGAATTAAACTTTGGTGCTCTGGTTCCTCATCAATAAAATAACCATATATGAGAATTATACACAACACAGTCTAACACATGCTTAAACAAGAAATATAACAAAAATAATTTCAGTTTTTTAAATACCCTTATGTCTGGTAGTGTATATGTAATAAGGATATTTCCATACCCCAGCAAATGGCCCAGAGAAAGTGTCCTATTGATCTGTATTAACCAAAATAATTATCTAATAGTTCAAAAATATAAAAATTTGCAGAGAAGGTTGAATAAATGTTTTTCAGTTATATCTGTTCCTCATCCTCCCCTTTCAAATACTCCTTATCCCTAAGGGTAAAAAAGTATTCTGAACAGAGCATACAGACAAATACTTTCAGAATTGAACTATGGTACCTTGAGGAGAGGCCAATACCAACTTCTGAAAGAAAGAGAAAATAAAGAGGAATCCATGCTTAGAAAAAGGTATTTACTGCTGTAAGTTTCACTCAAAACAATATATTAGGCATCCATTATTTACAAAGTATATTATTAGCTGAAGCCCCTGCCCTCAACAAACTTAAGTGCAATCAAATAGAAAACATTTACACAAATCATTATGTATAAAATAAACTAGAGCCATAAGAATGATACAAATAACTTGCTATTTGAATTCATTTCCATAGCTTCTGGTTGGTGAGAGCAAGAAAGCTTTTATTAAAAAAGGGTACATCTGGCCCAGCCAGCATGGCTCAGTGGTTGAGTGTTGAACTATGAACCAGGAGGTCATGGTTCGATTCCCGGTCAAGGCACATGCCCAGGTTGTGGGCTCGGTCCCGTGTGGGGCATGCAGGAGGCAGTCTATCAATGATTTTCTCTCATCATTGATATTTCTCTCTCTCTACCTCTCCCTTCCTCTCCGAAATAAAATAAAATAAAAAATGTTTAAAGGATACATCTGTAATACTTTCAATAATAAAGATAAATTTAAAATAATAAAAAATTTTAATTAATAATAAGACAACTTTTATAGAGGAGCTGATAATTAAGGCTGAATTTTGAATAATGGGTAGACTTTGGACATGCAGAAATGAACAGAAATTCGGGTTTTGGATCGAGATCTGCGTTCAAACAGCTACCTCATGATCACGTTAACCTCTGTAATCACTTTTTGCCTGGTCTATAACAAGGCATCATAATATTGAAGGGCCACAGTGAAGATAGTAATGTATATGAAGTGATTAGCACAGTGCCTGGAAAATCATATATGCTCAATATATTGCAGCTATTATTTCTGAGCCTAATGAAATAAAACTTAGTCAATCCAACATCTTGACACTTATGACCTTAGCTAGAATCACATGACCTTAGGACTAACTTTCCTCATGTAAAAAAAAAATATATGGTACTGATATCTCACAAAAACCTGTTGGGAGACTGACATAGGTAATGAAATCAATACCAAAGTGTCTTAAGTGTTAATGTTTTATTTTAGTTATTTAGTTGAATTACCTCTACTCATATAAAGTATACTTTATGTGAATGAAAACATTTAGCCAAAGGAGGACCAAAGGGGAGAAATTAAATGAAGACAGATTACGCAGTATGTGGATCAGTTATATTCTGCTTCAAAGGAGCATGTTTTGCCACAAACATTCCAAGACAGCTCAAAATACATGGTTGTAAGTCTGCCTGGTCTGCCTAGATTGCCCAGTGCAGGATAGAAAGCAGATATTGGAATGAGTGGGGTTCCACACAGGTCTCAAAGTGACAGGACAGAACTGGGAAACAGGTTCCAAATGTCATTTGTACCCACATTCTCAGGGTTAGAAAACACCTTCTTATCTAATTCCTTAAAATGTTCAATCCCCAAACTATAACTTTTCCAAATAAGACTCGTGAAGAGGTCACTTCACCTCTAACACACAGTCATTAATCTAATACAGAAAAGTTATTAAGTAAAATTGCCTTCCTCCAGTTTACTTGGCCTGGCTATGTTTTCTCTAAACATTCCATTTTAAAAGCACGATGTCAAAAATGCCCCAACAACTAAATGGTATTGTAGGAAATGGGCCTCTGAGATCCATCTCCAGCATGGTTGGCTTTTGATGGAAACAGTTGCTGAATTTTCCCAGGACAAACAGAATGTAGGGAGGAGGGAAGAGGATATGGGAACAAAGAACTGTGGACGTGTGCCAGCAGCATGGTGCCCCCCCCAGCCAACCAGGTGCCTGCCTCAGCTAGACAGGGGGAGGTGGAGGCAACTTGAAAAGGCCTCAGACCAATTTTTTTTAAATGGCCCAAAGGGAGACATATGAGGAAACAGGTGACCCCATAGTACTCAGCCAATGAGGAACTGGAGGAGGGATTGAATAAATAGGCTAGGTTTGCTGCCCCAGGTATGCCTGTACACCCGCTCTCGAGAATGTATTAAATGTCTCATTTTTGCCATACTTCTGTCTCCAAGTCTGTTATTTGAATTCGGACAGGTGAGCATTCTCACAGTATTAATACAAAGTATGAAGTAAAGCAGCTTTTAGCATTACTATCTGTACTCAAAAGCTACATTTTGGGGAAAAACAGATTTGTTACACTGCTTGGTCAGATATTTTTATATTAATACATTACAAGGCACTATTACTTTTTCCTCCCTTCTGCAAGAAAGGTTGTATGATCTTGCTGGCGGACAATATCTCTCCTTTCCAAAATTCAATCCATTTTGGAGTCACCTTAGTTACTCTTATGATACTCTGCAAGGAATTGCCAGTGTGAAGAAGAGCTGTAGATCTGGGAAGTACTTTTGGCTACCCAAAAGCCTCCAATTCTATGAACCATTCTGTTTGCCATGATGGAAAGATATGGGGAAAAAATTTAAGACTTGGTATCCACATTAGGCTCTCCCTTGTCTTGATTTCAGAATTACCAAGCCACAAGCCCTAATGGACAGCCAATGTCTTAGGCAGCTGCAGACTGGTGAATGGGTCTTAGAGAATACAATGAAAGTTACGAAACCTCTACACCACCAGGGCAAAGTCACTCTAAAAAGGCATCTTTTAGATGCCCCATGGAATATCCTAGAAAAAGGAGAACTATTTCTGGTTTTGATTTGTTTTCTTTATTGAATTTATTGGGGTGACATTGGTTTCAAGTGTACAGGTTTCAAGTGTACAACTCTACAGCACACTGTAGGCTCACCACCCAAAGTCAAGTCTCTTTCCGCCACCATTTATCCCCTTTTGATAACCACCATACTGTTGCCTGTGTCATTTGGGTTTTTTGTTTATTTGTTTGTTTTTTGGTCCCTTCATCTTTTTCACCCAGCTCCCTGGGAGAGAGCTGTCAGGCTGTTTTATGTATTTCTAAGTCTATTTCTATTTTATTTCTTTTGTTCACTGGATTCCACTTATAAGTGAAATCATATGGTATTTGTCTTTCTCTCACTGGCTTATTTTATTTAGCATAAATGCTGTCACAAAACATAAGATTTCCTTCATTTTTACAGCAGAGTAGTATTCTGTTGTGTAAATGTGCCACAGCTTTTTTATCCACTTATCTACTGATGGGCACTTGGGCTGCTTCCAATCTTGGCTATTGTAAATAATGCTTCAATGAACCCAGGGGTGATATATAGTCTTCCAAATTAGTGTTTCAGGTTTCATCAGATATATCCCCAGAAGTGGAATCGCTGAGTCATAAGTCAGCTTCATTTTAATTTTCTGAGTTAGCTCCATACTGGTTTCCACAATAGCTACACCAATCTACATCCCTACCAAGTGCCCAAGGGTTCCCTATTTTCCACATCCTCGCCAACACTTGTTTACTGATTTATTAATGATAGATATTCTGACAGGAGTGATGTATTATCTCACTGTGGTTTTTAATTTGCATTTCTCTGATGATTAGTGACATTGAGCATATTTTCATACGTTTATTGGCCATCTGTATGTCCTCTTTGCGGACATGTCTATTCAAGTCATTTACCATTTTTTAATTGGACTGTTTTCTCCGTGTTGAGTTGTACAAGTTTTTTGGGTTTTTTTAAAAAATATATTTTTATTGATTTCAGTGAGGAAGGGGGAGAGAGATAGAAACATCAATGATGATAGAGAATCATTGATCGGCTGCCTCCTGCACGCCCCCTATTGGGGATCGAGCCCACAACCTGGGCATGTGCCGCTGACCGGAATCGAACCCAGGACCTTTCAGTCTGCAGGCCGACGCTCTACTCACTGAGCCAAACAGCTAGGGCTGTACAAGTTCTTTATAAATTTTAGATATTAACCCCCTCTCAGATGCATCATTGGCAAATATGTTCTCCCATTCAGTGGGTTGTCTTTTCATTTTGTTGGTTTCCTTTGCTCTGCAAAAGCTTTTGTTTTATGTGTCTCATTTGTTTATTTTGTCTTTTGTTTTCCTTGTCCAAGGCAATTTACCAAAAAATATATATATTTCTATGAGAAATGTCAAAGGTTTTATTGCCTATGTTTTCTTCTAGGATCTTAATGGTTTCATGACCTACATTTATGTCTTTAATATATTTTGAGTTTATTCTTGTGTATAGGATAAGGAGGTGGTCTAGTTTCAATTTTTTTGCATGTATCTGTCCAATATTCTCAACACCATTTATTAACTTGACTGTCTCTACCCCATTGTATGTTCTTGCCGCCTTTGTCAAATATTAATTAACCAAAAAGACCTTTACTTGGAAAATTATCGGATACTGAAGAAATTAAAGAAAACACAAATAAGTTGAAGCATATACCATGTTCATGGATAGGAAGAATGAATTAACATCATTAAAATGTCCATACCAAAAGCAATCTATAGATTCGACACAATTCCTATTAAAATACAATAGTATATCTCACAGAACTAGAAAAATATTTCAAAAACATATATGAAACTACAAAAGACCCCCAAATAACCTCAGCAACCGTGAGAAAAAAAGAATAAAATTGGAAGTATCATGCTATCTAATATCTACTACAAGGCCATGGTAATCAAAACAGCATGGTCCTAACATAAAAATAGGCATACGGGTCAATGAAACAGAATAGAAAGCCCAAAAATAAACTGTTTTGTATTTTTTGTATTTTTTTATTATTTATTAAACTTATTGGGGTGACATTGGTCAACATGAACATATAGGTTTCAGGTGTGTGTTGTCTTGTATATTTTTAAAAACAGACTTATGGGCAAAATCCAAGAATCTTAGATTTGAAAGGATCCTGGAACACTATCTACTCCCACTTTGTCTTACAGATGGAAAAAAAAACGTCCAAAGAAGATGAATGTCTGAGCCAAGACTGGGAGCTGTGGCTTCAAAGTTCTAGTCCAGTGAGAACTCTATCTCACCAAGTTATGCCACTCTTTGGGTTACCAGCTCTCCAAATCACTATCACATTCCTCTCTCTACAAGTCATTCTGCTGTCTCACACTAATGGATAGAATTCCCATGTAATGTCTGATTAGAACCTAAAGCTAAATTTTAAATACTAGAGGCCCGATGCATGAAATTCGTGAAAGAGTAGGTAGGCATTCCTTCCCCCGGCTGCTGGCACCAGCTTCCCTCTGGCAGCTGGGACCCAGGCTTCCCTCGCAGCCCCGGCTTCGTCTAGAAGCTCATCCAGAAGGACGTCCGGTCTAATTAGCATATTATGTTTTTATTATTATAGATATCTCACTTTATTCTACTTTCAGGGAACAGAACGTGTCAGTATTCAGTATTCATTATATACAGGCGTGCTTTCCAGATTTCCTTCCTCAGGTGTCAAATTTGTCTATTACCTAGAGTAAGTTTTTCTATGCTTCAGTTTTCTAAAACATCTAAATACACGTCTAAATACATTCCGTTTCCCCCAGAAATAATCACTACTATCTTAACGTTTTTGAAAGCTGTCAAGTTTACCACATATAAAACATTAAGTAGTCTTAAAAAGAAAAAAAAGTCCTTAGTTTTTAAGTTAGAAAACCAATTACACAGAATAAAGTGCCTTTTCTGTCAAAGGCTCTCAAAGTACTTTCTAATTAGAACCGTTCTCCTCTTTACAAATAATGCTGCCCTCCTGCAGGTGGAGCAAATAGGTCATGCAAGATCATAAACCAAACCAATGTAGAAGCAGGGCTCCAAAACCCAAAGGTTAGTGAGCCTTCCTCAGTACTACAAAGATAATCTCTTAAAACACTCAATTACCAACTAATACTTTCATCCTATATAATAAAGCGGCAATATGCAAATTGACCATCACTCCAACACACAAGATGGCCACCCCCATGTGGACACAAGATGGCCGCCACAAGATGGCCAACAGGGGAGGGCAGTTGTGGGCGATCAGGTAGCAAGGGAGGATAGCTGGAAGGAACCAGGCCTGCAAGGGAGGGCAGTTGGGGGGGACCCAGGCCTGAAGGGGAAGGAAGTTGGGGGCGACCAGGCCAGCAGGGGAGGGTGGTTAGGGGTGACTGGGCCGGCAGGGGAGGGCAGTTGGGAGCGACCAGGCCTGCAGGGGCGGGCAGTTGTAGGGGAACCAGGCCAGCAGGGAAAAGCAGTTGGGGGGGACCAGGCCTGTAGGGGAGAGCAGTTGGGGGCAACCAGGTCAGCAGGGGAGGACAGTTAGGGGCGACCAGGCTGGCAGGGGAGGGCAGTTAGGGCCGACCAGGTTGGCAAGGGAGGGCAGTTAAGGGTGATCGGGCCAGCAGGGGAGGGCAGTTGGGGGCAACCGGGCCAGCAGGGGAAGGCAGTTGGGGGCAACCAGGCCGGCAGGGGAAGGCAGTTAGAGGCAATCAGGCCAGCAGGGGAGCAGTTAGGCATCGATCAGGCTGGCAAGGGAGTGGTTAGGGGGTGATCAGGCAGGCAGGCAGGCAGGCAGGCGAGTGGTTGGGAGCCAGCAGTCCTGGATTGTGAGAGGGATGTCCGACTGCCCACTGGGATCGGGCCTAAAGGGGCAGTCAGACATCCCTCGAGGCGTCCCAGATTGGAGAGGGTGCAGGCTGGACTGAGGGACACACACACACACCATGCACAAATTTCATGCACCGAGCCTCTAGTATGTAAATAAAGAAGCGGCTCAAATACGTGCCTTTAAACTTTTCAGAACTTTGACTTTATGTTGAATGAAAGGGGCTAAGCAAGCAGTGGATGAAATATTTGAAAATAATTTGTTGCCTTAAGCCTAAAATATTTCCCTATCTTCCTTTTTATGTTTACCTTCTAAAACAGCGGTGGTCCGTGAGGTCTGAAAGGTTGGCGACCGCTGGATTAGAATAGGGGGCAATTAAAGCACTTGTACTGAGTCCTTCAGCTAAGAGCTATAATTCAGACAACCAGCAAGGTTTGAAGAAGATGTTTTAAACCACTTCTTTAGTAAGATTTCTAAGATAGGCTCCAAATCTTGCAAAATGACACCAAGAGTCTACTAGTGGCTTTGATGAAAAAAATATAATAAGATCAGAACTTGGCTGGAGATCCTGGCTAGAGAACCAACTATGCTGATCAACTGAAAAATAAAATAAAATAAAATAACAAGAGCCAAGTAGCCTGAATGTTACTTTCAATTATTTTTAATATAGCCAATTCTCTTTGAATTCTAAAGATTCCTACATTCTTGGACATAGGTATCTACTCTAATGAAGTGTCCCCTTCCTTCTTCTCTTTTTCTCCCTGCCCCCCCCCCCAATACAAATACACATAAAATAACTGCAGCAAAAATATACCATGCCTAGCTTAAAAGTTCATGCAATGTACTTGAAATTTTAGAGTTTATATGGGTAAAGGCTGTATTTATACCCATCCCCTCCCAGAGAGATGTTTTATTGCTTAAAGGGAAGAAAATTTAATAAAGTTAAACTAGAAGCTGTGCTTTTTAAAATTTTTATTATAAACAGTATCTTCATTTCTCTTATATGCCAATCTCCCTTTTATCACTCCCAACCTGCACCTATGCAAATCCTAACTAAATGTTTCCCAAGTCTTATTTCTCCCTCCATTCATGTAATCATAAATTAGTCCTGCCAATACTGATCACTTCCCCCAACCTTTTTTTTTAATCCTCACTGAGGACATGTTCACTGACTTTTAGAGAGGGGAAAGGGGGGCAGGGGAGAGAGAGAGATTGGTTTCCAAGCATCAAACCCCCAACCTAAGTACTATGTGCCTTGACTGGAAATGGAATAAACCCAACACTCCAACCAACTGAGCCACACCAGCCAGAGCCCAATCACTTTCTAAACTCAAGAAAAAACATGCACTTTTCTGTTGTCATATGTATTCACTGCTTCCTCAACTAGTTAAAGAAAGTTCCTTGTGTATAGAAACTACTCCATACTTAGTTTGTCTCCTTTGTGCCTAGACACTGGTTATGCTTCCAAAAAATAACTTCAGTAAGTATTTGTATTTTCAGAGGGAAGTATATTAAGCATTTTTTGAATACTCCCAAAAATCAATTTTTATAAAGCTTATTAAAATGAGATTTTACCGTCAATCATTTTACAAGTATTAGCTTTGTTATTCTAAGGCCACATGCTTTGGAGAGGAAGCCATGTCAGAATCCCAGCTCCACCACTTAATAGCTGCATGACCCTGGGCAAATTAATTCATTTTTATTGGTCTTTTTCCTTATCTGCATAATAGCACCAACCTGATAGAGTTACTGATGAGATAATGCATGCATGTTTATTTATTATGTTTATGTACAGATCTGGGGAAATATATATACATATATCCAAAAATAGCATTTCTAGGAAAAATAAGGAGAATGAGGTTTGGAGATCTTTTAAAAGAAGCATTTTTGGACCAAAAAAGAAAGATTTTAAAAATATTTCTGTTAAGTGTCATTTAAATAAAATTCACTTTCTATTCAATTCTGTTCACTATTCTTCAATTAGAATTCACCTTTAGAGATGACAAAGTCTTGCTTGCAAAACAGCAACAGGATATTATTTTGATTTTGTGTAATTAATTTTTAAAACCTGGGATTAGATTTTTGGTGGAGTGGACCAGATTAGAGTCACATGAGTGGAGAAGATAAATGTGGTTTTCCAATCTATACTTAATATCAGACACATCTGTTAACTTTCTGCTCAAACTTTGCTCCAGTAGTTAATTCAGAAAATCTATTACCCTATAACCAATATGATTTGTTGATGTGCACTGTTTCAATGATATTAGACAGGCACAGGAAACACAATGACACCTACCAATATTCTCTTAAAGCTCTAGGGGAAAAGAACAAGAACAGACCAAAAACCCATGAACCTAAAATGATAGGACACTGGACTCTGATCATAAAAGGATTCAGAAACATTGGAAACAAAATCTTTTAACAAAGGAAGCAAGAATCTCAGGACCGAAAAAAAAACACACACAAAAAGCCAAGAGTTTAACTATTTAATATCTATCCACAAGGGCAGTCTACAAATATTTGCTATAAATCAGGAAAGAAATTATCTTCATTTTGAATCCTCAGAACCTAGCACAGTGCCTGGATCACAGAATACTGGCTAAGTCAAAGAACAAATGTATTTAATGAATGATATCAAAAAAGAATTCAGAATATAGCTATTATCCATTTATTTAAAACATTAAAATAGATGTGGGAAATTTTAAATATCTGATACACAAAAAATGAAACAGAAGGAAAAAACTTAAGGTAACTCTCTAGAACAAGAAAATCACAAGCCAGAGCCCCCAATTTATGAACCTGTAACATCTTTAGCAAAGCAAACTGTATGTTCTACCTTATCACCAATACATTCTTATTGTAAACAACTAGAATCACTAGAAATCAACTGTACTTCATCTATACTCCCCTTTCTTTTAGAATTATGGCAGTCTTCCCTGCCAATATAACGGATGATAGTAAATTTTGTTTTTGCAAATTTTAAACATTACCAATAAACCAAAATTCTTGTTTCTGAATTCTATGTACATAAGGAATGACTGGCTCAGGCCTCTACTTCTGGAATTACTTTGCCAGAAACCTAACACCTTCCTCTTCACAATGGAGCTCTAAACAACTTCCTCAAACATGGCACTACTCTAAAAATAGGTTATCAACATATTTTAATTAACAACCAATCTAAATCTCCCTCTAGCAAATGAAAAATGAAGCAAAGGTAAGGACGTTGGATGCATATAAAATTAAATTATTTTGTAAAATTTTAACACCTCAATTTACAACTCACTAGTTAATACTAAATAATTTGTGCTCATATTTTGGTTGTTTTATCTTGTTTTTAGGACATTAGGCTATGGTTAACATTCCTATGAGATCGTTTTGGCAACATTCTGCAATATTCCATTCCTATCATGAGAATGGCAACAAGTAAAAGCAAGCACATACTTCTGGAGACTAGAATCTAATACATCTCAAGAAAGACAGTTCCAACCTTCCCTTAAAAACAGGCCCACTTTTCTGACACACCAATTCACTTACCTCTCCCATCGCTCTTCCCTCCAGAGCAAGTGCTTGAAAATCATGATTCAGTTCATCCATAGAACGTACCTATTGTTCAGAATAGAGGAGGGAAAAGTTTCAAGTTAGCATCTTGAGTTTTACATACACATTAAACACAACTGAAAAGCTTTTGTTGACTTTCAGATATTGATAAAGACAGTTAACAATTTTCAAGTGATTGAGATTAAACACTCACTTACCTTTAGCCATCAAGGTTCAGCAATGACCCCTGCTTTCTCCCCTCCCATTCCCTTTTGTTTTCAAAACATGAAAAACATATAATCCAAACAAAGAAAAAGCAAATTACAGCACGAGAATTATGTCAGCTATTTTTCATACATTTTAATTTAATTATTAAAGACCAACATACTGAAGAGCAATTACACATGAAGATGATTATGTAACCTAAACCTGGTTGCTAAATCAAAGACCAAGTACTTGTACCCTTGTCCCCAAACAGGAGCATATAAATTAGGGAACTCATTTGATCCAACCCAGTATTTCTTTGATAAACCAAAGAAAAAAGGGTGCCAACTATAGCAGAGTGCCCCAACATTTCTCTATACTGGAAGATCTCAGGGAGGCTCCTAGAATCTCAAATTCAGAGGGGAAAAAATGGCATATCACAAGAATTCCTTCAAACTTTACCTATCAGTAAATGTACTACCTACATCATAACCTTTCTGGGCTTCCATTAACTCATTCCTGTCATTACTACAAGGTAACGTTAGGATCAAGGATGAAGCATGAAACAGATTATTCAAAACATTCAAAATTAGTCCTGGCTCAGTTTGTTGGGAGTGTCATCCCATACACCAAAAGGTTGTGGGTTCAATTCCCCATCAGGACACATCCTAGGTTAAGAGCTCAATCCCCAGTCGGGGCATGTACGAGAGGCAACCAATTGATGTTTCTTTCTCTCTGTCTCTTTACCTCTCTCTCTCTCAATAAAAACATATCCTCGCTCAGCCAGTGAGGTTCTGCAGTCAGAAAATGCAAAGAAGGTCAAGCTTGGGCCAGGCAGGGAAAGGGAAAAGTACAGAGAACAGGAACCAGAATACAACTCAGGAACCCAATTTAAGGATTTATTAACATGCTGCCTATATATCACCCAACAATCTTAATTTAACTGAACTGACACCACATAAAAATACAGTTGCATTGTTTTAAATCACATTATTTTCAAAACTCAGAACTGATACTATGCTACAAATGGCACCTTGTGTCACTAAGATGTAACAGCTTTGAGATGCTTGCTAAAAATATAAATTTATAAAATTCAAAATGGCCCTGGCCAGGGTGCTTCAGATGCCTGGGAATTGTGCACTAAAAGGTTGCAGGTTCGGTTCCTGGTCAGGGCACATGCCTGGGTTGTGGGCTTGATTCCGACAGGGGGCATGTGGGAAGCATCTCATCAATGTTTCACTCTCACATTGATGTTTCTCTCTTTCTCCCTTCCTCTCTCTCTAAAAATCAATTTAATAATAAAAATAAATGTTTTAATGTTAAAAATGAAGCTAAAATTCAGCCAAGAGAACAAAGACAGAGACAAGCCTTGTTATTATAGTAAAACAGTTTGAAAAGGCCTTGAAACAGAAAGTGTGACCACACTGTAAAGTATTTATTTAAGTAAGCACACTGAATAAGCTCTAAACAATATGCAGTAAAAAAAAAAAAAAAAAAAAAAAGACTGAATTTTAAAAATTT
>NW_005367431.1:348824-353137 GCF_000412655.1 Myotis brandtii | reverse complement strand
CAGCTGATCAATGTTTCTCTCTCATCGATGTTTCTAACTCTCTATCCCTCTCCCTTCGCTCTGTAAAAAACCAATAAAATATATATTTTTTTAAAAGAATTTAAAAAAAATAGGGGAGGATGAGGACAGGATGTTAGCTGGAAACTCTACATGTTAAATGAGATCATTTTGAGTTTTAAGGTCAAGGTTAACATTTACAAAGCATGTAAATCAAATGCACAAAGCTCTGTATCTAGCTCTTTCTGAGGAATCTGATCATACATTTAATTAGAGCTAGACATTTCTTAAAAATCCAAAAATCTACAAATAGTTTTAACCAAGAACACTGAAAATTCTATTATTTCCCAATAAGGACTAAGCAAAGACATAACATGCAATATGCATATTTATGTAATCATCGCAACATTCTCACAGATTATTCCCATTTAAGAGACTAAGAAATAGCCCAGCTGACATGGCTCAGTGGTTGAGCATCAACCTATGAACCAGGAGGTCACAGTTCGATCCCGGTCAGGGCACATGCCCAGGTTGCTGGCTTGGATCCCCAGTGTGGGGCATGCAGGAGGCAGCTAATCAATGATTCTCTCTCATCATTGATGTTTCTCTCTCTCTCTCCCTCTCCCTTCCTCTCTGAAATCAATAAACATATATATATTTTTTAAAAGATATTAAAAAACAGAGCATCAGAGATATTACTTACCCAACCATTGTTAAGTAGGGAAGAGGACTTAAATGGCATTGCTAGGATCTAAATCCAGGTCTTCCAATTTAAAGAGCAAGGTCCTTTCTACATCACCAAGCTGCCTTGATGGAAGCCACAGAAGTTTCCATCCCTAGATAAAACTGCCTTCTGTTTCTGCTGTTGGTTTTGGTAAGTATGCTTTCATGGTCTTTCTTGTCTTTGCTTTCCACTGTCTCCTCCCCCTAACTTCAAAATATGCCCACCCTCCCCTTGCAGCAATTTCCACTCCTTTCTATTCTATCTTCCCACTCATCATTCTCTCTCACTACTTATTTGCTCACTAGCTCACCCTCTCAGGTCTCCTCTCTCACTCACTTTAGCTCTCTCTTCACCTCCCATCCTCCCTCTTTCGTGGTGTTTCCATCTGCCTCACCTACCTCTGAGTACTGCCTTCCTACCTCCTGTAGAGGACTGTTGAGAAAGCAGCCTCACTTTGTGAAGTTTTCTTTGCTAGTCCAGAACCTCCATTTTAAACCATTTTTCCATAGTTGTCTACACCAGAAAGACCAAATCATTCTCACAAAACTGTTTTTAAATTAGTAAGGAACTTTTTGTTTAAAATGGGAGCTACACCTGGTATGGTCATCAACACCAGGCAGGCTCTGCAGCCAAAATTCTTCCTAGAAAACATCACTAATGATCAGAAATCAGATGCTCAGGAATTAAGATAAATCAAAGAATGAAGACAGAGGAATGTAAATAATATTATAAGCAGGTAACAAAAAGCCTTTTCTATCATAAAGGAGAA
This sequence comes from Myotis brandtii, assembly GCF_000412655.1. Taxonomy (NCBI): domain Eukaryota; kingdom Metazoa; phylum Chordata; class Mammalia; order Chiroptera; family Vespertilionidae; genus Myotis; species Myotis brandtii. The sequence goes on along the minus strand of NW_005367431.1, from coordinate 351,647 downwards.
AGGCTGGCTGTAAATTACTATTATCAGAGTAAATGCTCTCATGAAGACAGAATAATCTTTTCAAGTTCTTGTACTCAAACTCTTCTTCCTCTAGAATTCAATTTGAGTGGCCAATGTTAATTTCCAGTATTGCTAAAATTCCTTCACTTTTGCTAAATGTTTCTAAGACTCCACAAACTGATCTTATCTATCTCCTTTGATTTCACAAAATTATTTCCTATTTTTCTCTTTGGGCTACTTGCCAGTAATGTAACTTTCTCATGTCCATCCAGGACTTTCTCTACTGCTACCCCTCCCCATAAAGGCATCTCCCACTCCCTTTATTAAAGAGTCAAAGCAAGAGGCCACTTCAGTGCCTAACCTACCTCTATATTCCTCTCTTCATCCCACCCAATGATACATGACCTATGCTTCTGAGTTTCCCTTCCATTTCCAGATCCCAGAACTTTCTTTTGTAAGCCTCAACATCTGCCTTCTTCTAACAGGGATTCCATCCTAACTAGAACCATAATTTAGCAAATTAAGTGTGTGCTTAACCATTCAGGAAGTTATAAAATCAAAACAGATATACTCAGAACTATACATCACATATGGAAAATAAAAAACCAGCCTTAGCCAGTTTGGCTCAGTGGATAGAGTGTCGGCCTCCAGACTGAAGGGTTCAATTCCGGTCAAAGGTACATGCCTGGGTTGTGGGCTCAACCCCCAGTAGGGGGTGTGCAGGAGGCAGCCAATCAATGATTTTCTCTTATCATTGATATTTCCATCTCTCCCTCTCCCTTCCTCTCTGAAATTAATAAAAATATATTTTAAAAAATAATAAAAAGGTCCTAAAGCCAACAAAAATTGAAAAAATTAGGCAAAAACATCACAAATCTTTATTTTAAAAATCATATTCTAAAGTGCCTACCCTATCCATCACCCCTTGAGAAACCCTACTTACCATACCCAATGTTCCATATACACTTATCAGAATCACCAATGAATGTTACACACTTCACTGTTTCCTCATATATAAAACTGAGATAATGGGCTATTTTACAAGTTTGTTATAATGATTAAGTGAGGTAAAATGTCCAACTTAGTAGGCACTTATTCAACTGGACCCACTTCACAGATCATTCTCTTTAAGAGACTAAAATGCCTCCTCCACAGATTCATCCCTTCTTTCCCTACCCTCAGTTAGTACAGGGCATGCTTTGCTCATTTCTTGGGGAAAAGGAGGGCGGGGGCGCAAGGGCAGCAGGAAGTTCTATCCAGTTATTTCCATAATCAATACATTAGAAGTACGTACCTAGATCATGTGAACAGCTAACTTACTTTCTTTTTTTTTAATATGTCTTTATTGATTTTTAGAGAGAAGAAAGGAGGAGGAGAGAGAGATAGAAACATCAATAAGAGAGAAACATCAATTGGCTGCCTCCTGCACACCTCCTACTGGTGATTGAGCCTACAACCTGGGCATATGCCCTGATTGGGAATCGAACCCTGGTTCCTGGGTTGGTGCTCACCCACTGAGCGCCATACCAGCTGGGCCTAACTTATTTTCTAAAACTTAGCATTTCAAAAGTACTTTCGTTTTTCTCTCTTCTCAATTTCCAGCTAAATAATCCGGAGAAACTTCCATTCTCCTTTCTCATCCATTCCAAAACTTAAAAAAAAAAAAAAAAAAAAAATCATAGCATGTTCTTTCAGTTCTCATTTTGTGAAAAAGAATCTCAGTAAAGTCACCATGTAAAATTCCTTCATTCCTTCACTTAGTAGTACATACCACTATGTCTCCTGATTCTCCTACCTCTCTATTTAGATTTTGTCTCTCTTTTTGCCAGCCAACATTGCTATCAAAGAAAAAAAATTTAAACTTAAACTTAGGCACAAAGGAATCCTAATGTAAGAAGTTAATGACACAAAAACGTTGTGAATCATAATTTATTAGAGGCCCAGTGCACGAAATTTGTGCACTGGGGGGCGGGGTGTCCCTCAACTCAGCCTGCACCCTCTCCAATCTGGGACCCCTGGGGGGATGTTGGACTGCCGGTTTAGGCACAATCCGGGACTGCTGTCTCCCAAACGCTCGCCTGCTTGCCTGCCTGCCTGATTGCCCCTAACCACTTCTGCCTGCCAGCCTGATCACCCCCTAACCACTAACCTGCCACCTTGACTGACGCCTAACTACTCCCATGCTGGCCCGATATACCCCAACTGCCCTCCCCTGCCAGCCTGGTTGCCCCCAACTTCCCTCCCCTGCTGGCCTGGTCCCCCCCTAACTGCCCTCCCCTGCAGGCCTGGTCGCCCCCAACTGCCCTCCCCTGCTGGCCTGGTCGCCCACAACTGCCCTCCTCTGCCAGCCATCTTGTAGCGGCCATCTTGTGACCACACGGGGGAAGCCATTTGTGTGAGGGAGTGACGGTCAATTTGCATATTGCCTCTTTATTATATAGTACTAGTGGCCCGGTGCACAAAATTCGTGCACATTAAAAGGGAATTAATTAGCGGAGTTATTTTAATATTGCTATTTGCCCTTTCTCTATAATAGAGGTGTGAGAGATGAAAGGAAATTAGTAAAATGTATATGAAAATAATATATAAATTTATTAATAAACAGTAACCAAAGGATATAACAACAGAGGCATGATATAAAGACAACAAAAACATGATATGAAAACAACAAAAACATGATATAAAAACAACAGTGATGCAAACAATGACTGATAAAGTGATTAAACTTATTCTAATATCTCCCTGTACACCACATTAAGAGTGAAAACACTTTCAGAGTGCTTGACTAATTTCCCTTGTGATGAAGTATTTAGAACTTTAACT
>NW_005367431.1:340888-347431 GCF_000412655.1 Myotis brandtii | reverse complement strand
AATAAAATATATTTTTTTTAAAAAAAACTTTATACAGATATGCAGGTGAATAGGATTCCTAGCTGGCAGGCCCCTAACAGCAAGCTGGCCACCTGTCGATTCCGTGAGGAATGGGGCTCCCTCCTGTCAGGGTCCGGGGTGCAGGTGAATGGGGTTCCTGGCTGGCAGGCCACTGACAGCAAGCTATCCAACAGCAGATTCTGTGAGGAATGGGGCTGCCTCCTCCCTACTGTCAGGGTCTGGTTTGAAGGCCAGACTCAGTACTTCCACGCTCCACTCCGAGGGCGGGTTCCTGCCTGAAACCTCGCCCTCCAGGAAACAGCTGGGGGAGGGCACAAGCTGTTTCCAAGATGACCCCTGCAGGACTGACTTCCTTCCGGTTGGTCGAGCTTCTGGACGTGATGTTACACCCAGGGTTTTTATATAAGTAGATTAGTTTTTCAAGCAAATATTGTTGATCATTAAACCATAAAGAACAAAATAATGAAGATACATGGTACATGGTGCAACAACCAAAATCAAAGATCTAAAAGAGACGAATTTTTTTTTTAAATACTTCCCTAGCCAGTTTGGCTCAGTGGACAGAGCATCCACCCGGAAACTGAAGGGTTCTGGGTTCAATTCCAGTCAAAGGAATGTACCTCAGTTGCAGGCTCAATCCCCATGTAGGAGGCAACCAGTCAATGTGTCTCTCTCACATCGATGTTTCTCTCTCTCTCTCTCTGTCTCTCCCCCTCCACTCCCTCTAAAAATCAGTAGAAAAATATCCTTCGGTGAGGGTTAACAAAAAAATAAAATACTGTAATTCTCAGCCTTTTTCTTTTTTTTAAGAGAGAGAGGAAGGGAGAGGAAGAGAAACACTGATGTATGAGAGAAACACTCATCAGTGGGATCCCGCATGCACCTGACCGGGTATCAAACAATAAACGTGGGTATGTATCAAACCAGAGACCACATTCAACCAAGTCACACCAGCAAGGGCTAAAAGAGACCAAGTTTGATAGCATTCTGGTTCAGTTCTTGCTTGGCCTTACTTTGCTAGCATACCTGTCCTTGGATTACTGTCCCATAACTGCTCACTGTGTCTTTACAATCAATGTCCCTTTACTTGAGCCAGTTAAACCAGTTCGCTGTTGCTTGTACAAAAGATCCAAACTCGGACTAAAGGCTATCACTGAATTAGTATTTATTAAGTAACACTGGAAGTTTATATATTAAAAAAGAGTAGCCTTAGTCGGTTTGGCTCAGTGGATATAGCCTCAGTCTGTGGACTGAAGGGTCCCAGGTTCGATTCCAGTCAAGGGCACATGCCCAGGTGTGGGCTCGATGGGGGGGGAGCGTGCAGGAGGCAGCCAATCAATGATTCTCTCTCATCATTGATGTTTCTATCTCTCCTCTCTCTGAAATCAATAAAATAAATAAATAAATAATAACTTAGAGCTATATACTACACTTGGAAAAATGAAATTCAAAAAATCAACACTTTTTTTTTAATATATTTTATTGATTTTTACAGAGAGGAACAGAGAATCAGAAACACCGATGAGAGAGAAACATCGATCAGCCACCTCCTGCACACCCCCCACTGGGGATGTGCCCCCAACCAAAGTACATGCCCTTGACCGGAATCGAACCCCGGACCCCTCATTCCGCAGGCCGATGCTCTATCCACTAAACCAAACCGGTTAGGGCAAATCAACACTTTTTTATTATTTTCTGTAACAGACATGTTTCACTCCTGTATAGAAAGGGAATAAACTTTATGATTCCCACAGCCTCTGGCCACAAACAACTATACCAAAAGTATTCCTCTAGTACCTGGTTAAAAAAGATGATAAACTGACCAAATCAGATTCTTCTCTGAGCAATTCTTATAGCTATAGAAATAAACTGAAATTTCCTGAAGACTTGGCAGTTGTGGCTGTCACTTTTAGTCAAGTATAACCTGGTGAATAAGCAAAAGACGACAATCAACACAGAGAAGAGAAAGGATCAACTAAAAAAAGCAGACAAGAGACTATGGAACCCCTAAGGAAATAGAAAGCCTCCCAGTGCCCAAGAGGCCCACATACAGATTTCCTGCTCTGGGGTTCAGAAAGAATCCCTGGTCTTTAATTTAGTGCCCTGAGTTTTTGCTAACTAGAATAGAGTTCTATACCCTGAGACTAAAACTGCCTTTACTGAAATATTTATTTCCTCAACTACTGCATCTAAATTGTCAGGCACTTTTCTCCTCCACACCTACTTTTCTTTGCTCTTCTGGAGGATTTTTTGCACAGGCAAGCCTAGATCATGATGACTCCATTTCACAAACATAGATCCAGAACAATATAAGCAAAAGAGCTAGTGCCAAAAACTGTTACAGGAAGGAGGTAGCAGTGAAAAAAGGCAGGAGAAACTTGAGCAATGAGAAAATGAAATAAAATATGGGAATTAACCTATTTTGAATTCAATCACTGGGAGGAGGGAGGAACCTAGTAAGTCTGTACCACAGCACCTACTGCTACACTATATATTATACACAATAACAACAATGTTCACTGAGACTTCATGCCAGGTCCTGTCCTACAAATTCTTGATATGTCTTATCATGATCTCCTTAATAGTCTTAAAGATCTAAAAATGCAGGTATTCTTACCCTATTTTGTAAGAAAAGCAAAAGGTTATTATAATGCTCAACTTCTTGATTACTGTGGGGGGGGGGGGACAGAAAGCTTCTCTTTTGGTTCAAGTGGCCACAAACCCTACTACATTATCATATTTATGAATTTTCCATTCACTGTCAATAACAACACTAAATACCAGCATTTGCTGAGTTTGAAGGCACTGTCCTACAAAACAGACATTATTCCATATTATATATGGGAAAAACAAGGTTCAAAGAAGTAATTTGTCCAAAGTCATATAGTTGATAAAGATCAGAAGTGGAATTCAAATTCAGGCCTATATACCCTTTACTACTTCTCTGTTCTCTCACAGGCAAGCATAAAAGTTCCACCACACCTAGGTTACCCAGCTGTTGTTCCAGATCACTATACTATTTTTATCATTTATTTCATGACTAGAGGCCCGGTGCACAAAAATTTGTGCACTCGGGGGGCGGCGGGAGGGGAGGGGGGTCCCCCAGCCTGGCCTGTGCCCTCTCGCAGTCTGGGACCCCTTGGGAGATAATGACCTGCTGGCTTAGGCCTGCTCCCGGGTGGCAGAGGGCAGGCCCAATCCCTAAGTGCAGCCCCTGGTCAGGCTCAGAGCAGGGCTGATTGGGGGGTTGGGGTGTCTTCCCCTGTCACGAACAGAGCAGGGCAAATAGGGAGGTTGTGGCCCCGCCCCCTGTCACACACAGAGCAGCAGGGCGATCAGGGGGTTTGGGCGCTGCCCCCTGTCACGCTGATCCCGGTGCCGGGAGCCTCGCTGCTCCCCTGATCCCAGTGCTAGGAGGCATATTACCCTTTTACTATATAGGATAGAGGCCTGGTGCATGGGTAGGGGCTGGCTGGTTTACCCTGAAGGGGGTCCTGGATCAGGGTGGGGGTCCCCACTGGGGTGCCTGGCCAGTCTGGGTGAGGGGCTGAGGGCTGTTTTCCGGCTGGCGAGTGACTGAAGCTTCCAACTGCTCCTTGTTTTCTTTTTTTTTTTTTATTCTGGGCCAGCTTTAGCTCTGAGGCCTCGCTGCTGAAAACATGGATACAATGTTTCGGTCCGGCTGGGTTTCAGTCCGGCTGTTTTCTGGGGTTTTGTTTACCTTCTTATTTGCAACATAGTATATCACGTGTGGGCATGCACATACAGTGCGATTGAAACTTCGTGGCCCATGCACAGAAGTCAGTATTTTGTGGAAGAGCCAAACTCAAAGGGGCCAAAGAGCCGCGTGTGGCTCATGAGCCGCGGTTTGCCGAGCCGCAGTTTGCCGACCACTGTCCTAGATGATAAAAATCACTTCTGGGTAGGAGGTAGATGAAGGGTAACAGGGGGAATAAATGGTTATGGAAGATTGGACCTGGCATGGTGAACACACAATACAATATACAGATGATGTATTACAGAATTGTACATCTAAAGCCTATCTAATTTTATTAACCAACTAGAGGCCCGATGCACGAAATTCGTGCAAGAGCCTTGGCCCCAGGCCCCATCCGCCGCTGCTGCAGCCAGGGATCTCTGCCGCGCCCCCCACTCGCTGAGACTTTGTCCAGAAGGAAGGATGCCCGGTCTAATTAGCATATTACGCTTTTATTATTAGAGATGTCACTCCAATAAATTCAACTTTTTAAAAATCACTTCTGAGAACAGGAATGAACCTTAAAAAGTTGAAATGGATACAGCACTGTTTCCTAATATGTGATGTGACTGGGAACAGAAACAAAGTTTCAATGTTTTACAAATTCAGGTAAGTAAATCTTGTTCCTACAGCCCCTTGTTTGGCTACCTCTAATATGACTTAAAAAAAAAAAAAAAAGGCAAACCAAAAAGAACATAAAATCCTATATAATAGAAGGGTAGTATGCAAATTGTCTCCTCAACCGGAAGTTATCCGGGAGTTCGACAAGGGGGCAGGGCCAGCCAGGGGAAGGGGGGGGAGTACCCGGCTGCCAGCCAGCAGCCACTAGGGACCCTACCAGTGCACAAGTTTTGTGCACTGGGCCTCTAGTCCATAATAAGAGCTGATAGCAATTACTTTCAAAATTTAGCCCTAGCCAGTTTGGTTCAGTGGATAGAGCATCAGCCTGCAGACCAAAAGGTCCCAGGTACGATTCCAGTCAAGGGTATGTACCTTGGTTGCAGGCTCCTCCTGGGTCCGGGCCCTGGACAGGGCATTAGCAGAAAGCAACCAATCAATGTGTTTCTCTCACATCAATATCTCTCTCTCTCTTTCCCTCTCTCTTCCACTCTCTAAAAATCAATGGAAAAATATCCTTGGGTGAGGATAAAAGAAAAAAGAAAAAAATTTTTTAATGTAGCCCTTCAAAAATGCTGACAGACTCCTCCTTACCTTCAGGCCTAAAAGCCTCTCAGTATTCAAGACCCTACATTCTGTTCTATCTTATACACATCAATTCTAAGTGACATGTTAATAGTCTTCAAAATAAAGCACTACACTCAATAAGTGTCTTCAATATGCCCTGATGACATAATGTATGCATTCATCATTTATGAGGTACATACTATTTGCCAGGTGCTGAAGACACAAGGCTGAAAGATTCTTCAAGAGGTGAATCTTAACCAAGGTGCACAGGAGGATCACCAGGGAGTGCTTTTTAAAAAATACATGAACTGCATCTCATCACTGGAGATTTTGATTCAGTAAGTCTGGACTTAAGCCCAAGAATCTCTTTACGGCAAACAGCTTCCTAGCACTAATTGGTGAAGGAAAAAGTCAGTATTCAACTCTACACACAGAGCTGAATGCTTTGCTTCAATTAGATGTGAACCAAACATGATGGTGGCACCAGAAGAGGTACCAACCTTTACGAAAGGAGGAAGTTAAAGGGGGAGGTTTACCAGAGATGGAGATACTTTAGTTGAAGTTTGAAAGATGAGGGAGTGGCTAGGGGGAAAAGGAGGGGAAAGGGATTCCAAACAGAGAAACTACATAAATAAAAACAGCACAACTACTATGTTGAGGAATTGCACAAATTATAAAAATAACATGTGTGTTCCGAAAGTTACAAATAATTCAGTACAGCTGAAGTGGAGTGCCAGTAAAGACTGGAGAGGGAAACTGGTTTAAAACACAAAAGGGCCTACATTATGCTATGCTGAGGAGCTTGGAAGTTATCTAAAAGCAAATGAAGCCCTAGCCCCGTGGTCGGCAAACTGCGGCTCTCGAGCCACATGCGGCTTTTTGGCCCTTGAGTGTGGCTCTTCCACAAAATACCACGTGCAGGCGCACGTACAGTGCGATTGAAACTTCGTGGCCCATGCACAGAAGTCGGTTTTCGGCCTGGGCGAGTCTATTTTGAAGAAGTGCTGTTGATATTTGGCTCTGTTAACTAATGAGTTTGCCGACCACTGCCCTAGCTGGTTTAGCTCAGTGGATACAGTGTCGGCCTGTGGACTGAAGGGTCCCAGTTCGATTCTGGCCAAGGGCACATACCCGGGTTGCGGGCTTGATCCCCAGTGTGGGGCGTGCAGGAGGCAGCCAATCAATGATTCTCTCTCATCATTGATGTTTCTATCTCTCCCTCTCCCTTCCTGTCTGAAATCAATAAAAATATATTTTAAAAAAATAAAATAAAAGCAATTGAAAAGCAAAATATAAAATTTAGGCAAGGATGAAACATAAGCAGATTTGTCCTCAAAAATATCAAATTGGCAGCAGCATAAAAATAGCCAGAAGAGCCCTGACCGGTTTGGCTCAGTGGATAGAGCGTCGGCCTGCGGACTGAAGGGTCCCAGGTTCGATTCCGGTCAAGGGCATATACCTTGGTTGCAGGCACATCCCCAGTAGGAGATGTGCAGGAGGCAGCTGATCGATGTTTCTCTCTCATCGATGTTTCTAACTCTCTATCTCTCTCCCTTCCTCTCTGTAAAAAATCAATAAAA
>NW_005367431.1:325348-340832 GCF_000412655.1 Myotis brandtii | reverse complement strand
TGTGCAGGAGGCAGCTGATCGATGTTTCTCTCTCATCGATGTTTCTAACTCTCTATCTCTCTCCCTTCCTCTCTGTAAAAAATCAATAAAATATATTTTAAAAAAAAATAGCCAGAAGAAAGAAAAAGTAGGGGAGTGGGAATACAGAAAACCAGTCAGAAGACTACTATAAATGTCACAGCAAGAAATATGAGCCTATCAAATAAGGCAATATAAATATATCCTTGGAACTTTTCAAGGCAGGAGGTAGGAATCTAAAATTCCTAGGTTGCCTGTAATGGAGATGTCATTCGCAGAAATAGAATACAGGGAATGAAAGAACTAATGAGTTCCATTTTGGAAAGCATCATGACATTCACTGAGCACCTATTATGAATCAAGTACTGGGCTCCTATAATTAGACATACAAACTCACCTCTTACTGGTATCCCTAAATTATAATATACTAGGAGCCCAGTGCACAAATTGGTGCACCTTGAAAGGAACTGTGGGCCACAAGGCTGCGATGGGCACAGGGGCGGGTCTCGGCCCATCCTCCATGCCCCTGCTCAGCCCCTTCTGCCACGGCCCCCAGTCTCCTGTCTGCTGCCCCGATCACCCCTCAGGAGCAGGGGGAGGTGGAGAAGCCCTCAGGAGCGATCAGGGCTGGCAGCTGCTGCTCGCACCCGCCGAGCAACCGGGACCAGCGCCAGGCGATGGCAGCAGCTGCCAGCTGAGTGATGGGGACGAGCACCAGGCACCAGCAGCGGGTACGAGCAGCGGCGCCGGCAGCAGGTGCGAGCGGCGGGCAGGACCACAGCGCACAAGAGCAAAGAATTTTCAGTAACCACCAGAGGCTCGCCCTGATAACAGCCACCAGAGCCTCGCCTTGGTCTGGTGCCCCCGCTCACCTGCTCCACCATCCTGCTGCAGATGATGCCCGCCATGTACCTTGGTTGCGGGCACATCCCCAGTGGGGAGTGTGCAGGAGGCGGCTGATCGATGTTTCTCTCTCATCGATGTTTCTAACTCTCTATCCCTCTCCCTCTCTGTAAAAAATCAATAAAATATATTAAAAAAAAAAAAAAAACTGTAACATAAAATTCCTCATTCCATAGCTCATCTCAGCACCCATTTCAATATAGACACTCCCTGAAATTCTCATTTTAAAACAACTTTCTTTATAATTTATTCCTCCCTTCATGAAGCAAAGTTTCTTCAGAGACAGAATATATTAATTTCATCATTTTGCATTTTGATAGGCTTCTGACAGATATAGTATCTTCCTAATTTGGACAATTGGGGAGGAAAGAACAATTTGAATCAACAAATTCTTAACAAATTAAAAAACATTTTTTTAGTAACATCAGATATAGTGCTTTTAAATACATACAATAACCAGAATTAGGTTAATGATCTGTTAAAGTCCTTAGGGAACTTTCTTCAATAGAGAAAAATACTTGTCATTAACAGATCAATTGACTGTATATTCATGGTATCTAAACATAGAGCTCCCCTGAAAACACCTGTTCTCTACATAATTTAAACATTCCTCTTTCCAGGGTTATAAACAAGTTATTTATGCTGTCAACCTAAAAAAAATAAATTAAATTAAATAAACTTTCTTCAGACAGAGAAGAAAGTTACCATTAGCCTAGAAAACTTGTGACTTGAAAAAATTCCAAATCCATGGTATAAAGTAGATAAACTAATCCTCCCTACCTCTATTTCTAAAAAAAACCTGGCACCACTAATAATATCCCTGTTGTTTTTATATCTTTACATAAGACACATAGGCACCTTTAAAAATCGTTATGTCTGCCCTAACCAGTTTGGCTCAGTGGATAGAGCATCAGCCTGTGGACTGAAAGGTCTCAGGTTCGATTCCAGTCAAAGGCATGTGCCTTGGTTGTGGGCATATCCCCAGTAGGAGGTGTGCAGGAGGCACTTGATTGATGTTTCTCTCTCATCGATGTTTCTAACTGTCTATCTCTCTCCCTTCCTCTCTGTAAAAAAATCAAAATAATATATTTTTTTAAATAATTCATTAAAAAAATCGTTATGTCTAAACAAAAACTTGTACACGAATGTTCATAGTATTACTCATAACAGCCAAAAAAGTAGAAAAAAAAACAAAGGTTCATCAACTGTTAAATGGATAAACAAAATGTGGTATATATCTATATAATGTACTATTATTACTCAGCAATAAAAAGAAATGAAGCACTGACACATGCTACAACATGGATAAATGTTTAAAAATGCTAAGTGAAAGAGCCAGTCACAAAGGACCATGTATTGTATAATTCCATTTGGCCTGGGCATTGTGGCTCATTTGGTTGAGCATTGTCACAGGCACGAAAAGGTTGTGGGTTCAATTCCCGCTCAGGGCATATATCCAGGTCTCGGGTTCAATCCCCAGTCTAGGTGGATGGGGGAGATAACCAATGGACATATCTCTCTCTCTCTCTCTCACACACACACACACATCGATATTCCTCTCTCCCTTTCTCTTTCCCTCCTATATTCCCTCCCTCCCTCATTCTCCTTTCCTCTCCCTCTCTAAAACTAATAAAAATATATTTTTTAAAAATTTGTTAATACTGTAAATTCCATGCACTGACCGGTTTGGCTTAGTGGATAGAGCGTCGGCCTGTGGACCAAAGGGTCCCAGGTTCGATTCCGGTCAAGGGCATGTACCTTAGTTGCGGGCATAACCCCAGTGGGGTGTGCAGGAGGCAGCTGATCAATGTTTCTCTCTCATCGATGTTTCTGCCTCTCTATCCCTCTCCTTTCCTCTCTGTAAAAAATCAATAAAATATATATTTTTTTAAAAACACACACACACACAAAAAAAAATTTTTTTTAAAAATACTGTAAATTCCGTTTGTATACAATGTCCAAAATAGACAAATCCACAGACAGAAAAAGTAGTCTCTGGTCTAGGACAAGAGAGCAACTGCTACTGGGTACAGGATTTTGGGGATGATGAAAATGTTCTAAAATTGATTGTGATGATGACTGCACAACTCTGTACTATACTAAAAACCACTGAATTATATACTTTAAATGGGTGGATTATGTATCAACAATGCAGTTCTTTGAAAAATCTTTATGGCCCCCAATTTCCACAAACTTAAAAAAGTTTTTGTGATGAGATTTGTAAAGACATTAAGAAAGATCCTTTAACCATAAACGAGTACTTATTAAAAGCCATAAACAGACAAATAAATCTTCAGGCACCATTAACAAGGTACTTTAACAGTTCTCAAAAAATATTACATGAAAAAAATAACAATTCCCTGGAGAAGGTCCAATAAACTCTTCAACTGCAGGTTTTATCACCAATGTCATGTACTAGTACATCCTTCAGGCTCAAGTTCTTAAATCAAATTCCCAAATGTTAAACTTCCCCAACCTATTGCTAATCACTTCTCACAATATTCACAGCAGGGAGCAAAATGCCAGAGCAGTCCACTGAGCTGAAACCCAGAAGATAAGGAAACTGAATATAAAAATTGAGAAGAGTGGATAAGAAATCCCTCAACAACAAAAAAAAACTATTACTTACCCTATCTCCAGCACTTATTACTCTTTTGGCATTGTGTTTTCAGTCTATGTTATTCTGAGGGTGTTAAGCCATTTCTCAGGAGTGAACAGATAGATTCTCAACTTTTTGTTTAAGTATTCTGTTCTCAGTCTCAGCCTGTAGAAAGTATTCCGTAAATGCTGTTGCCTGAGAAAATGGACACATGCACAAAAGATGTGTCTCTTCTGCAAGTACAGAGAGGTGTGATGAAAAACAGTATGTTACTTCACAGCTTACAACGCACTTCATCCATATCCATAACTGAAATCTGGAACACAGTTCTTCCTAACTACCCTGTTTTTCTCTTACTAAAACTCTCATGATTCAACACACTTCCCTCTTTTCTTTGGCCACGTGGGCACCCAGAGCAAATTCTGTAACCCACCACTGGTACATATTTCTAAATTCTAAATATACCCGCTTCGTTTCCTAAAATACTCTTATTTTCCCACTGTTATATCTCAGTACCACCAATCCATTGTTTTTCCTAATTCCACACCAAAAACCTTTAAAACAAAACAGCATCTGAGTGAATACTTTTTTTTTTAACACTGGAACCTAGTTCTTTAAATTGAAAAATCTTTCTTAGTTTAATTTTTATTTATTTATTTTAGAGAGAGTGAGTGGGGGGAGAAAGAAACATCAATTTGTTGTTCCTCCCATTTATGCATTCACTGGTTGCTTCTTTAATGAGCCCTAACTGGGAATCAAACCCGAAACCTTGGCGTATCTGGACGATGTTCTAACAAACCGCGCCACAGGCCAGGGCTCAAATTGGAAAATCTTAGTCAAAGAAGGCCTTCTAATGGTTCTTTTGACCAATAGTATAACGTTAAGACTTTGTTAACACCAAATACAATTTTTTAAAGGCTCTAAGAGTGTCCTGGGTGCGGCTCAGCTAGCTGAAGCATTGTCCTGTACACCGAAAGCTAGCAGGTTTGATTCTCAGTCAGGTTGCAGGTCAGATCTGATCAGGGTGAGTACAGGAGGCAACCAATCAATGTTTTTCTCTCACATCGATATGTGTTTTGCTCTCTTTCTCTCTTCCTCTCTCTAAAAATAAAAATCAATTTTTAAAAATGGCTCTAAGAGTACAGGTGTGGGGGGGAAAAACATGGAAGCATGAATTACTCAGCTTTATCACATGGTGTTAACTAAATGCCACTGTCCCAAATGCTGGGACTCTAACAATCTGCCCAGAAAAGATAAGAGACTCGTAGTCTCAAGTCATTCAACAGGGAAAACAGAAAAGGCTCTCCAGGGAATGTCAAAACTTCCAGTATGGTGAATACTTGACCTCCCTTCCAGTTTAGCACAGTACTTATTAAGTACAAGTGTAAGGATTACCTCACAATCACTGAAGGGTAAGAAGGAGAGACATATCAAAGGTGGTGTCAGAATACCACTAGAAGATGGCAACACCAAGTGGAAGAAAAAGGGGGTACAAATAGAGCCAAAAAGAAGATTCACCCACAAAATTTTGCCTGGATAGAGAGAATTATCTCCGACGAGCTGTCAATTTACAGTAGATAGTGATACATCCTAGCACCAAAAGACTACAAACAAAAGTGAGAGAAAGCTCTGTGGAGTTGTCCTCTAAATTTTCTTTTCCACCTATCCCTGCCTGCCCCTTAAAATCCAGTAGAGACCATAGTTCAACTAATCTGAGGACCTTAAAATGTTTTCCCTATTTCATCACCCACTTTATCTCACAGAACTTTACAGAGAAAACAGATTTCACAATAAGAGAAAATTATCACAACAAGTCAAAGACTGACCTTGGGTTTTGCACGATGAAACTTTTAATACTATTCAGAAAAAAAAAATCACTGTTATAAAAATTACTGTTAAATATGTACATTTTTTGTACATAACATTTAAAATGTTATTCACTTAACGTGTGTTTTCTAGTGTTCTATATCTTGATCCACATCCACTGTCTTGTTTACAATAGGTAAATTAATAGACAAAAATAAATAAATCTTATTCAATGGGACTTCTTTCCCTCACTCCTCTCCAAAGACCTCAATTTGGCCCAAAAATGGAGGCTTTTACATTTCTGAGAATACTAGCTACAATAATTTTATGTACTACAAGTGATATTTAATGTTTTTAATCATAATGTAGAAAAAATACAGAAATACCATAGTCTGCAAATGTTATTACAACTTTAAAGTACTGCTTATTACCTCTGTACATGTTCTCAAGCTGTTGATGTTTTACATTCATTTAAAAGCCCTCATGGTAATTATCTTTCAAGTTTCATACTTAAAAAATTAAATATTGAGAGGGGAGAGGCATGGGGGAAAAACTTAAGTATTAAAAAAGTCAGTCACATATATATTTGGGCACAGCTTAAAGAGTTCACTTTTAAAAGGGGGGAAAATTCAGACATTAAGAGAATGTCTACATCAGGTTAAAAAAATGTTTTAGTACTAGTATAAAAAAGTGATTGCTCATAAATGAGAGTAATGAGAGAAATAAATGTAAAGTACCTGGCACTATAAATAGTTCCCTTCCCGCCAACACTGCTGCTGCCATCACAGCCTGTGATATTCTGACAATCTGATCTTAAATTTTGGTCCATTATGCCAAAAGTCCTTTAGAAAAAGGCAAAGGAGGTGTGCTCTCCTGAGGGCCTTTCCTTTCCCCTAGTCCTTCCCCCACAGGTATGCATCTCATAACTCTAAGGCAGTGGTTCTCAACCTTCCTAATGCCGCGACCCTTTAATACAGTTCCTCATGTTGTGGTGACCCCCAATTTCATTGTTACAAATTGAACATAATTAAAGCATAGTGATTAATCACAAAAACAATATGTAATTATATATGTGTTTTCCGATGGTCTTAGGCGACCCCTGTGAAAGGGTGGTTTGTCCCCCAAAGGGGTCGAGACCCACAGGTTGAGAACCGCTGCTCTAAGGGCTCCCTCAAGACTTGCAACCAGGGGAGCAATCAACATTGCTAACCACCTGAACCTGTCTCCAACGCCCCCTTTTCTCTGACTTCTCAGTGAGCCAAAACAGCCCCACCTCGGCTCATTTCTTTCCTATAACATTACTAGTGAGCCAAAGCAGCCCCACCGAGGCTCTCTCCTGTTGCTTCTTCTATCCTAAGCCTTTCCTGTTTCACTGTCCCCAGCTCTAATAAACATACTTTCAAAATGAAAAGGGGGGAGGGGCGCACGCCAAAGGCAATAGGCCCACCAAAAAGGAGTAGACCAGAGCATTTGAGATCTTTCCTCCCAGCACATCATCAATTTGGCTCAAAAAAACTCTTGGTATTGCAGAATGTGCTGGCACTAGTATCACTTTATACCGAGCCATTCTTTTTCAACAGAGAAAAGTTTCCGACAATTACTACTTAGAATAAGCATGTAGGGTGGAGGGGGGGTCAATGGGAAGAAAACAAAGGGGTGTAATACTTTCAACAATAAAGGTAAATTTTATAGAAAGAATACACACGTAATAAAAACAAAACTGGAAAAATGTTACATGATTGCTCCTGTGGGGGAAAAGGGAGAGCTCTTGCAATTATAGGAGAAAAGTCAACATTTGTAGCCATCTCCTTATTATCAAGTTTATCATCTCTAAAATTAAAGCAAAGTAATTATTTAGGATGCGTTACTTTGTTGCAATAGTTTAGTTTGGTTTAATTTTTAAGGCTAGAAATATGTTTAAGGAGGCAGAAATATACAGAGAGCATGGGCACTGGAATCAGAGACCTAATTTAAAAACCAGGTTCTACCTGGTAACTACACTTCATTTTCTCATCTCTCAGAAAAGGGTATTACTTCCCTCATGGGACTTTTCTGAGGATTAAATACAGGAAATATATAGCCAGTACCTAGAACATAAGTGCGCAGTAAATCTATTTATCATCATCAGTGATTCTCAACCTCTTTTGTACTCCCACCTGACAGAGACACCTTATTCCAATCTTAACAGTGGCTACTGAGGGCAGTGATTCACCTATAGCAATGGTTCTCAACCTTGGTTGCACATTAGAATCACCTGGGAATCTTTTTAAATCCTGATTTCTGGGCATCATCCTCTGGAAATTGTTTCTTTGTTATGGGGTGGGGCCACATTAGTAACAAAGAAACAGAATTTCCGGAGGATGAGGCCCAGAAATCAGGATTTTAAAGATTCCCAGGTGATTCTAATGTGTAGCCAAGGTTGAGAACCACTGACCTAGAGCTATGCCCCTCAACTCTTTAACTACATTACATTCACTGCTGCTGCTTGTCTAAGTGGCCTTTACCTATTGCCACATATTTCCCAACAGAATATCTGAGCTCTAAGTTCCACTACTTTACCTGGTGCAAATCTGAAGAACTTAGTGGTTTTTCCCTCATTCAATCAACACAAAAATTTCAGACACCATCTGGGAAAGGGACATGACAAATACAATAGCCTCTGCCCCAGCATAGTTCAGTCCAAGAAGTGAGATCAACACCAAAACCAATAAATTAAAATACACTGGAATGACTTTTTGTGTGAGTGGCCAACATCTGCAGCATAGCAACTACCCTCAATTCCCTAAATGCTCTTGATTATATCATGTGTCCAGCCCAACAGAACTGTTATGGGTACAATTCAACACCTCCCTACCTTGGTTTCTCTCTCTCTCTCTCTCTCTCCATGTACAGCTGCCTAAATCTTACTCAACATGTATACTACTAAATTTAATTACCTTGTCCCCAAATCATATCCCCTTTTGTATTCCTTTTCCTGTATTACTTCATTTTCCCCAAGACCTAAGATTTCTAATTCAATCACCAAATTCAGTGTATTTCTCAGTACCATCCATACCTTCTTTTTCCATTGCTCATACCAGAACTGTTAGAGTTGTTATCCAACTAGTATCACCCCTTACCCACTCCAACCTCTTATTGCCGACTCAATCTTTCCAAAACACTACTAAAAGCCACGCCAGCCCGTCAGGTGTGGTTCAGTGGTTGAGCGTCGACCTATAAATGGTTTGATTCCCAGTCAGGGCACATCCTCGGGTTGCAGGCTCCATCCCCAGTGGGGGGCATGCAGAGGCAGCTGATCAATGATTCTCTGTCATCATTGATGTTTCTATCTCTCCCTGTCCTTTCCTCTCTGAAATCAATAAAAATACATTAAAAAACAACAACAACCTACTTAATGAAATTTTAGCCTG
Organism: Myotis brandtii; assembly: GCF_000412655.1. Classification (NCBI taxonomy): domain Eukaryota; kingdom Metazoa; phylum Chordata; class Mammalia; order Chiroptera; family Vespertilionidae; genus Myotis; species Myotis brandtii. The sequence continues at coordinate 332,096 of NW_005367431.1, read as the reverse complement.
GCACTCAAGGCCTATATCTTTGTGACAATGTCCTTTTCCCCAACTTTATTTTAAGGCCAAAGGATTAGGTACTCATACATTCAATAAATTTCTGAAACTCTATTATATGCCAAATTCTAGGAACTGGGATATTGACATGAATAAAATATGACCCCCTCAACTACTGCAAGAAAATAGAAAACAGATATAGTGCCTTAAAAGCTTCACAAGAAGCCCCGTATACTCATACTTCTAAGTATCCCTCACCTACACATAGGTGTTTATGAAGCAGCACTGATATTGATGATTGGTTGAGTAAACCGAAGACCACTGATCAATGTGCTCAATATATTTCTGTGGAATAAGAGGATAAATTCCCCCTCTTGATTTCTACTATGGTACATAGACTACTTTTTTGAAGGGACAGGGGAAGCACAACTGAGACTTCAGATTTGCAAATATGTTTGTGCCTAATTTGTTTCTGAAGCAGAACAGAAGCACTAGAGGCCTAGTGACAGATGTCAGTTCTTTTTGCTAGTCAGTACTCACATAGTAGCAATATAAAATGAACCTTTGCAAATTCAACCTGTGTACAATTTCAAAGAGTAGCCTGATTAAAACATCCTACCAGTGGTTCTCAACCTTCCTAATGCCGCAACTCTTTAATACAGTTCCTCATGTTGTGGTGACCCCCAACCATAAAATTATTTTCGTTGCTACTTCATAACTGTAATTTTGCTACTGTTATGAATCGTTATGTAAATATCCGATATGCAGGATGTATTTTCATTGTTCGCGACCCACAGGTTGAGAACCGCATCCTTTCATCACTATCAGGAAGTTAGGAAATACAGACCAGGATACTCTTCTCAGTAAAATATGCTGTGATCCCAGGAATGTTTCTGGATTAGTAAAGGTAAGCATGTTAAAATTAACCAAGTGAAACAGGTCTTAGAACAAGAGAATGAAGATGGTTAAAATCTAAAAGCCACAACCACTCCTCTCTGACACAAAACATTATATATCAATTCCACATCAAATAAATTTCACTTGAGCAGCTGATCTGTTATCAACTTCCTACTACTTTCAACTATAACATCGTAAAAAACAAAAGTCACCCTCACCCAACAGGAAAGGCTCGAAAATACAGTGGGGCCTTGACTTACGAGTGTCCCGACTAACGAGTTTTTCGAGATACGAGCCTTCTCTCGGCCGATTTTTTGCTTTGAGTTGCGAGCTAAAATTCGGGTTACAAGCCAGCTTCAGATAACCCCACCGCTAGTTGGCGCAGCGAACGTCACAGTGAACGCCACAACATTAGCCCAGCATCACGTGTCTCACTCGTTCACTGTTGATTTGACATACGAGTAATTTGAGTTACGAGCTCCGTTAAACTCGTAAGTCAAGGCCCCACTGTATGTATATGGTCTATAAACAGCCCAAAGAGTTCTTAAAAGAATATATCAAGAGGAAAAAAAGTCTTATTAAACATACCTACAAATGCAATGTGCACATTATAACAATCTTAAGTCTTTTTTTTAATGAATTGGTCATTTACTATTTAGCACCAGATTGATATGACCCAGTGACATTAAAACAATCATCCTTTAAAACAAGTGACTATTTAATTTAGACCACATGAAATTAGCAATTTAGGCTTTTGAAGACATTCACTAAAAGCAGATTGATTACAAAAGAGTTTCAAAGCTGAAATAGTGAACTTTTTTTACCTGATGTTCTGCATGAATGTTATCCCCAGTAGGCCATCGATGTTTGCTATTATTATAGCCGCCTCCACCACTTCCTCCTCCCCCAAGCTGCTCACCATGCTGCCTCTGAAAGAAGTAGTCCACCATAGCGTCGTCCTGGGAACGGCCTGCAACTCCTATGGATCCTGGGACAGGGCTGGAGTGTGTCCCAGCTGCAAGAGCTTGATTTGCAGCTGGTTGTGGCTGCGCTTGCGACCCTGTTCCAGATGTCAAAACAACAGGCATGTTGGGATTAGCTGGTTCTTGAGGGTGATGTTTCAGGTGGGGGCTGAAAGAGTCCTGCCAAAGCACTGCTTTTCTCTTCAAGACACATGCAACGCTCATTCCACCAACACCTAAGGACAAATAAGTTACAAATAGTTAAAATTTGCATTTTTTCATCTTTATTGTTTAAAGTATTACAGATGTCCCCTTTTTTCCCCCAATAACTCCCTCCACCCCACTCCTGCCCCCTAAAATTTGCACTTTTAAAACATTACTTGACATACACCAAGATAAAAGTGAGCTCCATGTCTTTTGCGATATATCATCTACAACTAGTTCATACCAAGCAGCTATATATTTTAAAATAAATAACACAATTTTCTAAACTGAAACCTCCACTTTTAAGTTGCTGAGTGTGTGTGTGTGTGTGTGTGTGTGTGTGTGAGTAAGTGTGGTTGGTGGCAGGTACTCAGACAAGGTATGCAGATCAGGACTCAATATGGCAACTTCAGGGAAACTTATTCTGTTATCAAAGGAAACAATATAGAATTAAACTTCAACTTATTTACACCTTAAGCCAACTATGGCAATACTTTTTAAATAAGCAAGAGCTGTATCAAATATCACTTTAGATATTTTAATGCTGAAGCAGATATAAGGCAATAAATAAACCAAACAAAAATCCAAACCCCATATATAATTAGCAATGACTCAGATTGTCTAAAACTTGACAGGACCCTTTAAAATGTCCAACAAATTCATAGGATGCTCCTTTAAGAAACAATAAGGCCCCCTGACCCAGAAAAGCAACAGAATGTTCTTAGCCTGAAACTTGTCCTCAGCTGCTATTGGTGGGGGGTTGGGAGGGAGGGTCAACATTTTTACCAATAATTTACAATTATAATCGCAATCACATTATTCCATTAGTACTTTGACTCCTATAAACAGGATGAGACCAAACCGAATGCTAGAGTAGAAAGCCTCACTGTAAAAACAACAACCAAATATATATATATATATATAAACATGCCCTGACTGGTATGACTCAGTTGGTTGGAGCATCCTCCCATACACCGAAGGGTCTCAGGTTCAATTCCCAGTCAGGGCACATACCCAGGTTGTGGGTTTGATCACTGGTCAGGGTGTGTACTGAAGGCAACTAACTGATCGATGTTTTCCTCTCACAATGATGTATCTCCTTTCCCCACTCTCCATAGATAGATAGATAAATAGATAGATCGATCAGATGCCTCAACACAATAACTGTATGGCAAATATACTGCAGACTTTATTTAATCATCCCTATTTTACAGATGAAAACATTAAGGGACAGAAAAGTTATGTGATATGCCCAAAGCCTAGTGAGTATGGACAAGGGATTCAAACATAAGTCTGTTTTGCATCCAAGTCTAGTTCTTTCTATCAACCCCTTGCTACACCCCAGTACATCAACACAGATACACTATTTCTCTTACCCTCATCTGCTACTCTTTCTTCTCTGGAAGGCTCAACAAAGAACCTCCAAATTGTTATTGTGAAACATTACTATTTAAGTTTCTTAAAAATAAAAAACTACATTTGTACTACATTTGTACATAAGCTATAACACCTGACACCCTGTAGCTGCTAAAAAAAAATGCTACAAAGTAATTAATCTGTGACCAATTAGAACACATCTGTCCATAGAAACTGATTTCAAGGCTATAAACTTAACTGCTACAAATGCCTTATCTCTCCCTAACCCAACTGTAACATTTCAAAAACAGACCCACAAGAGTTATGAGAAGTCTATTCTTTCTTTATAGATAATTAAACCTTCTCTAAAGAAGCATTTGCTTCTCACAACTAATTCATGTTTTGAAGCCAGACATAAAAAAAGCCACAGCGGAATTTGTCATTTGTTCAAAGCCTAATTTGGAAATGCCTAGTCTCAGTAACAATTCCAGTGCATCAGAACCTTACTAGCGTACTGAGTTAGTTTAGCTTTCTAGAGTTCCGTTTCTGCTTTCATGTATTGAACTGTGTCCGTGAGTAAGTACCAAAATCAGAGAGTCATTGCTGTGTTTACATCAATCTTTGCAAAGTGCTAACCAGCCTAATGCCTTCCAGTTTGATTTTCAAAAGAACTTCTTGCCCTCCTATTACCAACGGTAGTAGCCAGTTCCATTTTCTTCTACAAGGTAGTATCAATCTGACAGTCTTTGTTTTAGAAGGCAAGCCAAGAATTCCAAACCCCAAGTTTTACCGTTAAACTAGCAACCTCTTTGAGGCTGTTTCCTCATCTAGAAAATGATAAAAATCCTTCCTTTATGCTTCACAAGTTTGATTTTGAATCAAAATAAAATAGATGTAAAAGTTTTTTTGTAAACATAAAGTCACTATGCTGAGACCCCAGGAATTCAGTTACCATCAGTGAAGGCCATTATGGCACTCCAGTAGTCCCTGAGAAGATTCCTAAAACAGCCAAAGCAATCTTTTCTGAAATAAAAGATTTGCCATAATACTTATCTAGCAAAGAATTTCCATATGGAAAGGGTGTTGTACCTCTGAAACACATTGAACACAACTTCATTCCAACAAAGGATGGGGGGGGGGGGGGGGGGTGCGATTCCTATAAAAATGTTCAAACAAAACAATTGGCTTTTGTAGAGCTATCAGCCCTGAGACTTCCTGCTTCACCTAATGAAGCAAGGCAGTTTTCTCAAACAAGAGAAAACCTGGCAGAAGGGACAGTTTGAAAGTGAGCAAATTAACATGTCTTGGGTAATTTTGTAATATCTTGGCAACTACAGCACAAAAATGTTTTAATCGGTCACTTAAATATTAGAAAACATTCAAACTGCTGATGCCTTTTAGAGAACTCTCAAAGTCCACTAAAAAGTTGTGTGTAGCATTTCAAATGTGCCTTGTTTACAAATGGCACATGATAAATATTAGTATTTTAAGCAACTAGAAATAAGGGCTGATTCTAATTACTCCTCCAGTTTTCAAACTGTTTACATCACGGGTTGGTTGTCTTTTTAAATAACACACAGATTTCAAACAAAGGAACACGATTTAATCTATCTCCATGACCCATCTTTTTTTCCTACAAAAATGCTTAGTGTTCTGAAAGGTGTTTATTTTTTACCACCCTGGGGGGGAAAAGTTTATGGTCATACATTTATTTTAAAACAATTCACCTCAAACCCAAATTAAACTTCAAACCCAACTTGAAAAAAAACTGTGGCCTCAGACAAAATGAATTCCATGAAGGCGAAATACTAACTCAAAGTTCAGAATCCCGTGAGTATGTCCCAAAGATCCAGATAAACAAGAGTATTTTATAAAGTTAAAATTCGCAATGGATCACATGTCTAGTATTTTGCTTACTAAAAAAAAAAAAAAAAACTGCATCAAGAACTACATATTCCTGGAGGAGGGCTTGTCTTGGTGAGTTTTTATGGGTTTTGCTTTGTTTTTGTTTTTCATAAAATAAACAAAAAGCTAAATGTACAAACCTACGGCTTCAAACGTAAAGGACTTTAAAACAGAGCCGCAAAGAAGCCTCATAAGCTATCATCACTCTTAAAAAGAGTATGAAGGGAACGGATTGTATCGACAACTAAAAACAGTGTCTTCTGTAACTGAACAATGAAAAGTAACAACCCTTCAAGTTGCGGCGAGGAGAGAACCTTCCCTGATAATGTTGAGCGAGCGTGTTTGGGGGGGGGAGGGGGCCACGGGGGAAGAAAAAGTTACAGGAGTGGATTCACCCCTGGACCTGGGAGTGGTACCGACAAGCGGAATAAATGATCTGTTTACCCAGAACGTGTGCGAGGACCACAACTACCTCGTACCGTGGATCTGCCTTCCCACGGCCGAGGGGCGAGCCCCTCTGCGAGTTCAGACACACACGCACCAGCACGGGGAGGACCAGAGAGGAAGCAGACACCGAAAAGCACCAGCTCTCACGGAAACAAAAGGCCACAGGCACCCAGCAGCCGAACACCCGGTCCGAAACTTCCTGATCGCTCCGGGTCCACATTCGGCTCGCAGAGTTCCCCCACGGCGGTCTCGCCGGCAGCCCCGGGCCGTGGCCGCCGCTTAAGCGATTTATGTATTGTTCCTCCCGCTTCGGCGCTGCCGCGGAAGCCCGAGAAGTCGAAGAAATCCAGAGGGGCACGAAATCACACTTCATGGCCACACAGAAGACTCGGGGCTTCGCAAACCCATCAAAAAAAAAGCAACCCAAATGGCAACATCAATCTTCGGGGGTTCCAAAGGGGCCGAACAGAAATGTGGAGGGACGGCTATGCCCTGGGCCAAGGCCCAAACCCCCGGCATTTTCCTCGCTTCGACCCCGCTCCCCACCCCCTCCCTCCTTTGATAACAATAGGGGCCTTGCTGCTGACTCCAAAACATGTACGAGGAACATCGAGCGAGGAGCCAGCGCCAGGGCCCCGGCGGCTTTTCCAAAGCCCTTCTCGTCCCCCCAATCGCTTTCAAACACCAATACGACGGGACAATCTGCTCGCTGGGGGTCCGGAGCCGCGTTTAGGGCCGGCGGGGTGCGGATACTCACGGGCGGAGCGGTAGGATGAAGATGGATTTCAGCCCCCCGTTCTTCTCTCTCCGGCGCTCTCGCTCCCCCTTACCTTTCACTCCGACAACATGGCGGCCCACTGGGGACGGGGCTGGCGCGGTGCATCATGGGATGGGCTCTGGCCCCGGCTCCGGCAGTGGCCGCGGCGTGCGCGGAGAAGGCAGGCGGCTCTGGAACAGGTTGCCTGGTTGCCATGCCAACCCGAGGCCTG
>NW_005367431.1:320155-325190 GCF_000412655.1 Myotis brandtii | reverse complement strand
TTGGGGTGGCCTTGGGAGTTTACACCCCGCACCTCCTGCCCCCGCGCCCACCCGCCTTCACCCCGATTGTAACCCGCTGCCTGGCTCCGGGACGCTGACCCCCCCAGGCTCGAGCGTGACAGGTGCTGGGGTCGAAACCTTTGCTGCAGCTCTTTGGTTCTGAGGCTGATTTCGTCTTCCCGGCTCCATGGCCCCATTTGCAACATGAAGAGGGACATGAAAACGGCTACCCCGCAATTGCCGAGGGGGTTAAGCGAAATAGTATTTGCAAAGGGCTCAGTCCAGTGTCTGCGGCTTGTAAGCGGAGCCTCTCTGTCCATAACCTGCCGGGTCTGGCGCAAAGGGAAGGTGCGGGGTCCCTTGTCCCCAATGATTAAGAATTTCAAGACGATCGCCGAACCTGAAACCGTAAACATAAGGCTGACCCGACTTGCAAGGGCTCCATCAGTGTTAGCTGTGGTCATTCTGTCCGTTTTCGAAAATGAATATGAATTTGATTAAAGTGATTTTTTCCCAATCAGTAGTATTTGATAAGATACAGTTATTCTATCTTAAACTAAACCCAAGATGGATTGAAAACTTAGGCAAACTACAGTATTATAAGAAACCAGAAAAAAAAGATATATGGGGGAAAGCTTTATAATGGAAGGAGGGAATGTTTATAATGAATCAAAATCAATAAATCATTTTTAAAATTAAAAGAAATTTAAACATCTTTACGGTAAGAGATGCCAGCAACAAAAAAGAACAAATGAGAAAATAGCTTTAAAATATTTCCAGACACAGATAAATAGTTCATCTTCATGATCAATACAGAACTTCTCTGAGCAATCAAAAAAGAGCAATCCAAAAGAGACAGACATAAAATGGCCAAGAAACACATAGAAGATAACTAATCTGGGGCTGAGAGGTGGAGGGGGGAGAATGGAGAGGGACTGCCAGTGGGTAAAGGTTTTCTGGGGGGTGTTGAAAAGGTCTTGAAATTAGATTGTAGCGATGTTTGCTACAAGTCTGAGAATACACTAAAAACCACTGAACTGTGCACTTTAGATGAATGAAGTTTATGGTATGTGCAAATAGATCTCATAAACCTGTAAAAAGTGAGAAATGCAATAATAATAAATGCAACTTTGAAATATAATATTTTCATCTATTAAATACACTTGTAAAAATGTAAATGATTAGCACCCCGTTTTAGCAAGTTTTGTGTAAAAAACATATTTTGTGAGAAAATTAGCACTCATTGATTAAATTGTTTGCATATATATTATTTTTATTTTTAAAATAATGTTATATTTTTATCATTATTATTATTCTTTTAGTCCTCACCCAAAAACATGTTTTATTGATGTTAGAGTGAGAGGAAGGGAGAGGGGAGAAAGATTGAAACATTGATGATTGGCTGCCTCCAGGACTCGCCCACGGATGGAGCCTGCATCCTAGCATGTGCTCTGACCTGGAATCAAACTGGCAACCTATTGGAGCACTAGATGAAGCTCACACCAACCAGGGCTGTGACCTGACTGGGAATCAAGCAAGCCCGAGATCTTTCAGTGTACAGGACAATGCTCCAACCAACTGAGCCACCTTGACCAGGGTGGAAAATAATGTTATTTTTACTTTAAAAATAAAATAGTGAGATTTTTATTTCGGGGGGAGGGGGCGGGGGGGAAAGACGTGGAATTTAGAGATCCTGAGTTCTGCTATGTCCTGGCTGTGTGACCTTCAGCGAGTCCCAGAGTCTCAGCTCCGTCCCCTGCATAATGAGGATATCAATACTCTTCTCACAGGGTGGTTATAACGGTTAAATGAACTACCAGACATCAAGTGACTGGCACAGAATTAGTACTCAATAAATAACTGTTTTATTGTAATTGCAGTCTTAATATTCATCTCTGAATCCCCAGAGACCAACATAGTACAGGGCATATGGTCATTGCTCATTAAATGTTTGTTAAATGAATGAATTCAACAGCCATTTAGTGTCAACTCTCAAATTCAACAACCCTACGAATAATACACTAGGACGGTTATATTCATAGATCCAGCTCTTAAGCCAAACCAGAAATAACCTCTCTAAGCCTCATTCCCCCCCACCCCATGGAACATGAGATTAATAATTTAACAGTACTAAATGAAATAAAGCAGATAAAGCATTTAACCCCGTGGGGTAAGGAAACTGGAAAGTGTGAAGTAGCTATAATGGGAAAATATGTAAGAGGAGGAAACATAGCCGACATGAGAAAATTACAAAATTTCCGGAATCTTACCAGGTGCTGTGCTCCATGATTTCATTCTGAGATCCATGACTAACTCCTTAGTTTTAAGCTTTAACTTTCATTGCTCAGTATAGAAATTCTAATATCAGTTTAGTCACAGCCATGTGGTACCACTCCCAGTTCAGGCCCCTCCCCAGTCAAATGCTGTAATCCCAACAGAATGCTAATTACCCATCTCTGGTCTCCCTTAAGGAATTGCTCCAAAGGACCAGTGGACCCTGCCCAGCCCCAAAATAACCCTATCAGAGCATCACCTCCAACAAATTCATGAGACATCCTAGGGCTTTTATATTCATTATCTATAATAATAAAAGTGTAATATGCTAATTAGACCAGACGTCCTTCTGGACAACCTTCCAGATGAAGCCCGGGCTGCAAGGGAAGCCTGGTCAGCCGGGGGAAAGAAGGCCTACTCTTGCAGGAATTTCGTGCATCGGGCCTCTAGTTTCATATAAAACTCCCCAAATACCTATGACCTGGACATTATTATTCCCATTTTACTTTTTAATTGAATTTATTGGGGGTGACATTGGTTAATAAAATTATATTGGTTTCAGGGGTGCAATCCTATAATATACCCTTTGAATATTGTATTGTGTGTTCACCACTCCAAGTCAAGTCTCTTTCCATCACCATTTATCCCCCCTTTTTTTTTAATTAAATCTCTATTGTTCAGATTATTACAGTTGTTCCTCTTTTTCCCCCCATAGCTCTCCTCCACCCAGTTCCCACCCCACCCTCTGCCCTTACCCCTCCCAATGTCCTCATCCATAGGTGTGCAATTTTTGTCCTATCCCCCCCTTTTTATTCCTGTTTTAAAAAATGAGAAACTGAAGCTTAAGGAAGTTAAGGAACAAGATTTGCATTTAACCAAAAATGTTATCTAAGGCTATTTGCTGAGAATTGTCTGGTCTAGAGGATATTGAAATCATTCCTAAAGCTTAGGAATTTTCACAATTCTTCTGGTTAAACTCATAAAATCTTATCAAGATGGAGTGAGGATTAAGGTGGATTTGAGAAGGGCATTTTAACTCTAATCAGTAGAAACCAAATCCATCCCATTGTAACCTAATCAGGGAAAGACGGAGATCTCAAGACAGAAAAATTTAGTGAAGACCATTTAAGAAAGCCTTGGTTTAAGAATTACAAATGTTGAGGGGCAGAGGGAGAGGTGGGAGAGGGCATAGAGGGGATAAAAATAAAACAAAATAAAAAAATAAAATAAGAATTTCAAACGTTTACCACTTCCTTCAGTCGTGATTGTCAAACTATAAGGTCTGAGGCTCACTGGTGAGTCCACCAACCTGGCCATGCTGACAGCTGAGAACAAATCCCAGAATGGACAAATGCTATTCGATTCCACAGTCTTACATTCTCTCTTACAACCAACTGCTATTGGCTATCAAAGTAACCATGTGGCAAACTAAATACAAAATATTCTCATACAAAGCTGAAATACTCCCACTTATCTGGAAAGATACTTTGTTTCCAATGTTGGTTTCAGTTGCTCCTGCAACTATGTTACAATCGTGCTTTGGGGTATTTGTAGAATCTCTCTTGGGTGGCACTTTCCCACAGTTGTTTTGTTTCTTGGAAATGGTTACACTGTTAGCATTTCCATTGTCATTTGGTTTCCTGGAAAATCTTGGTTATTAGAGTGTGTTTTTCATAGTGAGGGGGGGTTTGGGCCTCCAGTGTTGGTGACTAGATAATTCTGACCACTCTCCCACTGAGGAAAACTGGTAAAACTAGAAAAACCTAAACTCTTCTTGAAATCATTGGAAAGTTAACAAATTAGTACTCAATGAAATAAAGCAGATAAAGCATTTAACCCCGTGGGGTAAGGAAACTGGAAAGTGTGAAGTAGCTATAATGGGAAAATATGTAAGAGGAGGAAACATAGCCGACATGAGAAAATTACAAAATTTCCAGAATCTTACCAGGTGCTGTGTTCCATGATTTCATTCTGAAATGAAATGAAAAAGAGGGAAATTGGAATTTAAGCCCCACATTTAGGACTACTTTTCCAGGTGGGAATTTCTTGGGAGGTAGTTAAGAGACTGAGTAGGGCTTTTAACAGCCTGGGCAGTTATGGGAAAACAAACTAGAGTCCAGACCCTGCTCAGAGAGAGAGAGCACCTAGTAAATTACTATTACTTTGGGTTAGGATCCCAAGGGACTGCACTCTAAAAGCAAAGGTGAAGAGAGTAGACAAGCTCTTACAGAGATTAAAACTCAGCTTTGAACTAGTATCTCAAAGCCTGAAATTTTATTAAGGTGACCTCAGAATGTTATTGCCTCCAGGTATGTGGCGGAAAACAAAGTGAATCTGCTCTTGCTAAAGACATCATCATCCTAGGCCTCAAATTGTTTCTATGAACAATTATGCAAATACAATATTCAGTCAACAAGCAAAATTATCACACATACTGAAGACAATCCTATATAACAATGTTATGCCCAGATTTCAGGATCCCCAAGAACCCACATCAGGGAGCCAGCCAGTCCGATGTAATAGCATAAGAGTCTTTATTCGAGCTAGCTCGGCTCCCCCACCTTGCCGACGCAGCGACAGGAAGCAGAGAGAGCGAGAACTCTGTGTGGAGAGGGGTTTTATAGGGGGTTGGAGTAAGGGGAGGAGAAAGGGCTGTGGCCTTGCCGATTGGCCAGGCGCAAGTCGGTGTCTTGTTCCTGGGTGTGGCTAGCAGAGGCTTAGACTTCCGGGAAGAAGCTCCTTGCCAAGCACATGGCCAAGG
>NW_005367431.1:304399-319953 GCF_000412655.1 Myotis brandtii | reverse complement strand
AAAAAAGGGTTTGGTTTTTTTTTTTTTTTTTTTTTTTAGCTTTATTCATTTCAAACGGGCCGTAGTTTGCCCACGGCTGCTATATAATAAAGAGCTAACATGCAAATGGTTGTCACACCCTCACGCTGTCACATGGTAACGGCTCAGACACTCGACACTGGGGAGAGAGGAATGGGGACCAGCCAGGCTGCAGCCCGGGAGAGGGACAAGCCGCACGCCCACGGTCCCCTGAGGCTGTGGCCGGCCCGGGCAAAGCCGGCCTATGTCCTGAGTGCCTGCAACCGGCCAGAGGGAGGGAAGCCCGGGTCCTGGGTGCCTGCAACCAGCCGGAGGAGGGAATCCTGGGTCCCGGGTGCTGGGTGAGGCAGAGGCAGTTAGGGGCGATCAGGCCAGCAGGGGAGCAGTTAGGAGTCAGGCAGAGGAGATGTTTAGGGGCGATCAGGCAGGCAGGCAGAGAGGTTAGGGGCGATCAGGCAGGCAGGCAGGTGAGTGGTTAGGAGCCAGCAGTCCTGGATTGCGAGAGGCAGTCAGACATCCCCCGAGGGGTCCCGGATTGGAGAGGGTGCAGTGCAGGCTGAGGCATACCCCCCCATGCATGAATTTCATGCACGGGGCCTCTAGTATAACATGAACAAAAACCAACAGCAACAACAGACAATTGAAAAGGACCCAAAAGAATCCCAGATATTACAGTCATTACATTGTTTATTCTATTCAAGAAGCTAAATAGATTGATAATTTTGGCCGAAAAGTAAAAAGTATACAAAACAACTAAGTGAAAATTCCATAACTGAAAAACCATAATAATAAACATAAATAACCCAGTGGATTGGGCTTAACAGCAGAGTAAATGCTGTTGAAGAGAGGATTAGTAAACTTAGAGGCCAGGAGTAAATATAAATGAATGAAACATCAAAAGGCAAAAGAAGAGAGTCACAGAGGAGAGAATGGCACAGTTTAACTGCTGTATAGAACTGGCAAACCAGAAGTGCAGGAAGGAAAGACGGGGGTAGAAGCAATATTTGACATGAAAAGGCTAATTTACCAAAGCTAATGAAAAAATAAACACACAAATTCAAAAAACACTATGAATTATAAACAGAAACCTCAGGAAAATTAAGGCTGGTATGTAGGTGAGGGTTGAGGAGGTGGTAACTGTCTCTTCACCATCCTCAAGAGACATGAGGTCAATTTAGGGCATTGCAAAAGCCTTAATGAAAATAAAGCTGAAGCAAATTCAACACATGGCAAGAAATGGAGGAAGTATAGTGTTGGCAAAAGAAAGGAAGGAAAGGAGAAGGAGAAAAGCTAACTCCAAAGGAAAAGAGAATTAGAAAGTTTATGAATAAAATCCCAGAACTAAAATTCTAGACAATATGATCATAAATGACCTCATGGCAGAAGAATCCAATGGCACATGAGAAAGATGCGGAAGTACTGGCTGGTTAGGGGATACAGGTATCCATACAGGTATGGGTAGATTTTAGAAGTAAAAAAAAAAAAGTATAGTAAATAGAAAATAGAAACTAATATAGTAGGGGAAAGTCTTAAAAGTAATTCCAATAAATATCAAGAGGTTAAACTTACCAATAAAAGATGAGAACTCTATGATTTGAATGAAATTATGAGACACACATAAAAACAAATACCAGCTAAATATGAATATATCTATATATATAAAAAGCCTAAGCGACTGGCTGGCCAGCTGGCCATTTGACCAGCCAACCAGTAGCTATGACGTGCACTGACCATCAGGGGGCAGACGCTCAATGCATGAGCTGCCAAGCTGCAGTTCTCTGGTGATGCGCCCGGAACCAGAGAGGAGGGAGCCTGGTCCTAGGTGCGTCACCTGAGAACCGCCCTCTCACAATCTGGGACCTCTCGAAGGATATCGAAGATCCAGTTTCGGCCCAATCCCCTCAGGCCAGGCCAAGGGACCCCACTGGTGCATGGACATATAGGCCTCTAGTCTATATATAATGACAAAAAAGTATGCTACAATTGGTTAAAAAAAAAAAGTTAGTAGAACATGAACTATCAGTACCATAAAGTGCTTTTTAAAAAATATATTTTATTGATTTTTTACAGAGAGGAAGGGAGAGGGATAGAGAGTTAGAAACATCGATGAGAGAGAAACATTGATCAGCTGCCTCCTGCACACCCCCTACCAGGGATGTGCCCGCAACCAAGGTACATGGCCTTGCCCAGAATCGAAACTGGGACCCTTCAGTCCGCAGGCCGACGCTCTATCCTCTGAGCCAAACCGGTTAGGGCAGTAACATAAAGTTTTATACATGAATATCACAGACTCTAGTAGTGTAATATAACTTCAGGAAGAAATAGTAAATCAATCATTAAAATTAAAGATTTTAACATAACTTTTAAAAAATACACAGACGAAGTTAACAAAAATAAATAGAAATATCAAAAATCTGAATGAGACAAGTAATGAGCTAAACGTACTATATGTAGAATTATATTCCCAACCAACAGAAAATCATAAGCTTTTTAAACAAATATAGAACATACATCTATCCTATATAATAAAAGCCTAATATGCTAAGTGTCTGGTCGACCGGTCAGTCATTCAACCAATCAAAGCGTAATATGCTAATGATGTGCTAAGGCTGCTCAACTGCTAGCTATGACATGCACTGACCAACAGGGGACAGACAGTTAAGTGGTCAACCAGTCACTATGATGTGCACTGACCACCAGGAGGCAGATGCTCCAAACAGTAGGTTAACTTGATGCTGGGGTCCAGCCAATCAGGACTGAGACGGGCCAGACACGCCCTGGAGCCCTCCCGCAGTCCCTCCCCAGCTATCCAACCTCCTGCGTCTCTTGTTGGCCCTGATTGTGCACCAGTGGGGTTCCTTGGCCTGGCCTGTTCCTTCTCGCTATCCGGGACTCCTCAGGGGATGTTGGAGAGCGGATTTCAGCCAGATCCCACAGGGGAGCACCACTCAGCCAGAAGCCGGGCTCACAACTGACGAGCACAGCAGCAGTGGCGGGAGCCTCTCGCACCTCTGCAGCAGCGCTAAGGATGTCCAACTTAGGCCTGGGGAGCAGGCCTACGCCGCCAGACATCCCCCGAGGGCTCCTGGACTGTGAGAGGGCACAGGCCGGGTTGAGGGACACCCCCCACAAGTTTTCGTGCACCGGGCCTCTAGTATATATAAAAGCCTAAGCAACCGAACAACCAGTCGACTGGTTGCTATGATGCGCACTGACCACCAGGGGACAGACGCTCAATGCAGGAGCAGCTCCCTGGTGGTCAGTGCACTCCCACAGCCAACCTCCCGCGCTGGGCAACCTCCCGCAGTCCCTCCCCCTGGCTGGCCAGCCCTCCCATCCCCAATCAGCCATGATCGCCCAGCCAGGCCGAGGGACCCCAACCATGCACAAAATCGTGCACCGGGCCTCTAGTAATACTATAAAAGAAACCTCAACAAATTCCAAAAAAACAATATCATATAGACCAAGTTCCCTAACCATGAAACAAGAAATTTAAAACTTTGTTTTTTATTACTGAAAACTACAACCCCTATATAGTTAGAAACTAAATTACATTTTTTTCTTTTTTGGCAGGAGGATGGTGGGGGGACTCTGGTTTCATCTTTCTACCAACAGACAAAGATCTGCCCTGTCCAATCGGAACTGCAAAATTATATTTTTAAGTAACCATTGTATTTTTAAAAGTGTAAAGGAGAGTCCTTACAAATGATTAATAGGAAAACACTACATGTCAAAAACTGTGGAGCCCTAGCCGGTTTGGCTCAGTGGATAGAGTGTTGGCCTGTGGACTGAAAGGTCCAAGGTTCAATTCCGGTCAAGGGCATATGCCCAGGTTGAAAGCTCCATCTCCAGTGGGGGGTGTGCAGGAGGCAGCCGACTAATGATTCTCTCTAATCACTGATGTTTCTATCTCTCTCTCCAGCTCCCTTCTTCTTTAAAATCAATAAAATATATATTTTCTTTAAATTGTGAAATAAATTAAATTGTGGAATAAAGAAAAAAACAGTATTTAGAGGGAAGTATATCATTTTTTTAAATAATTTTTTAGAGAGAGAGAAAAACATCCACTGGTTGTTCCACTTATGCATTCATTGGTTGATTCTTATATGTGTCCTGACTGGGGAACAAACCTACAACCTTGGTGTGTCAGGACAATGATCTAACCAACTGAGCAATCCAGCCAGGGTCTGTATCATTTTAAATATACTTTATTTCTAATATATTTTTTAGGAGATAAAATTGTTCATAATGAATAGGCCAACCATCCAATTCAAGAAGTTAGAAAAAGTTACAGAGCAAGCCCAAAGGGAAAACTAAAGGAGAACCATGTAGATCCTATGAGAGCTAAGGAAATAATAAGAAGAAAATAATAACATTATTATTAAGAAGAAGAATATTATTATTATTAATAACAGGAATCAAAATCACAAAAGAAGCCTAGCTGTTTTTTCTCAGTGGTTAGAGCTCATCCCGCGGACCTAAGGGTCCAGGGTTTGATTCCTGGTCTAGGGCACATACATACCTCAGTTGCAGGCTCAATCCCTGGCCTGGCCCAGGTTGGGGCCCATGCAGTAGACAATCAATTGATGTGTCTCTCTCACATCTGTGTTTCTCCCCCCGCCTTCCCCCACTCCTGCTTCCACTCTCTCTAAAAATCAACAGAAAAACCACCTCAGGTAAAGATTTAAAAAAAAATTGTAAAAGATTCGTTGGCTCTTACACTCTGTGGAGATGTCCATGGTCAACTATATGATCTTGCAAAATTTTATATCCTTTATAACAAAAGCCTAATATGCTAAGTGTCCGGTCGTCCAGTGATCTGTTCAACCAATCAAAGCATAATATGCTAATGATATGCTAAGGCCGCTCAACTGCTCGCTATGACATGCAAGGTTAGCTTGCTGCTGGGGTCCGGCAGATTGGGACTGAGTGAAATAGACCAGACATGCCCTAAAGCCCTCCTGTGGTCCCTCTCCGGCTGGCCAACCTCCCATGTCCTCCCTGACCCCGATCATGCACCAGTGGGGTCTCTTGGCCTGGCCTGTGCCCTCTCGCAATCTGGGCTGAGGGACTCCCCCCGCCTTGATGCACGAATTTTGTGCACTGGGCCTCTATTATTTTTAAAAAATAAAAATAAATATAGGAAATCATATCACCCATTTGTACTTAAGGTCATGGGTTTGATTCCCAGTCATGGCACATACCCAGGTTGCAGGTTCAATCCCCAGTCCAGGCCAATGTGGGAGGGAGGCAGCTCACATTATAAATCCTCACCCAGTGACATATTTTTATTTGTTTTAGAGAGAGAAAAGGAAAGGGAAAGAGATAGAAAAACATTGATTGGCTGACCTTAAGTACAAATGGGTGATATGATTTCCTATATTTATTTTTATTTTTTAAATATATCTTTATTGATTTCAGAGAGGAAGGGAGGAGAGAGAGATAGAAACATCAGTGATGAGAGAGTATCATTGATTGGCTGCCTCCTGCACACCCCACACTGGGATCAAGCCTCCAACCTGGGCATGTGCCCTGACCTGGAATCGAACCATGACCTCCTGATTCACAGGTCAATGCTCAACCACTGAGCCACGCCATCTGGGCTCCCCGTTATTTCTTTATCTGGAGATTAGCATGATCCGTGCCTTGAAAGTTGATAGAATTTGCCTCTAAAACCACCAGGGCCTGGTGTTCTCTTTGTTGGAAATTGTTTACTGCTTCCATGTTTAAAACCTTCCTATTATGAAATAATTATAGATTCACAGAAAGTTGCAAAAACATGTACTGGAAGATCCTGTGCACCCTTCACCCAGTTTTCCTGAATGGTAACATCTTGCTTAACTATAGTACAATATCAAAACCAGAAAACTGGCCTTGACCAACCCACACGGCTATTCAGATGTCACCAGTTTGCATGCACACATATGTGGGCTGATGTGTGTGCACTCCGATGCAGCTTTATCACATGTGAAGATTTGTGTAACCATTACCACAATCAAGATACAGAACTGTCCCATCACCACAAGGCTCCCTCCTACTACCCTTGATAGCCATAACCACCTCCCCATTTCTAATCTCTGGCAATCATTAATTCGTTCTGTAATTTTGTTAACTCAAGGATATTATAGAAATGGAATCATACAGTATGTAACCTTTCAAGATTAGTTTTTGGGTGTTTTTTTTTTTAACTCAGCATAATTCCCTTGAGTTCTATCCAAGCTATTTTATGTATCAATAGTTTGTTCCTTCCCATTGCTAAATAAGTAGTATTCAGTGGTATGGATGTACCGTAGATTCAACCATTGAGGACATTTTAGCTGTTTTCAGTTTTTGGCAATTACAAGTAGAGCTAGCACAAACCATCGTGTATAGTCTTTTGTTTTGTGAATGTAATTTTTATTTCTCTGAGATAAATGCTCAAGAGGACAATTTTAATCATTATAAGATTGTTTGCCTTGCCCTAACCGGTTTGCCTCAGTGGATAGAGCGTCGGCGGATTGAAGGGTCCCAGGTTGAATTCTGGTCAAGGGCATGTACCTTTGTTGCGGGCACATCCCCAGTTGGGGGTGTGCAGGTGGCAGCTGATCGATGTTTCTCTCTCATCGATGTTCCTGATTCTCTATTCCTCTCTCTTCCTCTCTATAAAAATCAATAAAATATATATTTTTAAAAAGATTATTTGCTTTTTTTTCTTGAGTCGATTTTAGTTGTTTATATTTTCTAGAAATTTGTTCATTTCATACAAATTTAGAATTAATTGGCATAAAGTTTATGATAGTTTTATTTTTTAAATCTACGTTTCCCTTTTTATGTATAATATTTATCTGTGCTTCTCTTTTCATTCTCATTAAACCTTATTAAGTATGTGTCTATTCTGTCAGATTGTCAAAACAAACAAACAATTATTTTTCTTCCTCTTTTCCATCTGGAACCACAGAGAGTTCAGAAGAGAAGAAAAAGATGGTTCCTGCTATGACAGAAACCCGTAAGAAAGAGAGAAGAAATTTTACAGAGCTGAAGATGAAGCATCAAGAAAGAAGGTTACCCAAGACATGTTTCCAAAGGCAAGGAGGAAACTAATCTATGAAAAAAAAAACTAAGCACTATCACAAGAAATATAGGCAGAAGTACAGACTGAGATTCAAATGGCCAGGATGGCAAGAAAAGCTGGCAACTTCTGTGTACCTGCGGAACCCAAATTAGCATTTATTGTCAGAATCCTAGTAGTATAGATGGTGTGAGCTCATAAGTCTGAGTGTTGGCAGGTCCTTTGCCTTCGCCAGATCTTCAATGGTACCTTTGTTAAGCTCAACAATTAACATATTTTGGAAGGGGTACCAGAACTTGAAGTAGGTTAATGAATTGATCTACAAGCATAATTATGGCTAAATCAACAAGAAGCGGATGCCCTGACATAACACATTGATCAGCATCCCTCATGCATCATCTGCACGGTGGATCTGTTTCATGCGCTCTATGCTGTTAGAAAACGCTTCAAAGAAGCAACTTCCTGTGACTCTTCAAGTTATTTTCTCCAACAGGTGGAATGAAGAGAAAGACAACCTATTTTGTAGAAGGGGGAGGTGCTGGCAACAGGGAACACCAGATCAGCAGTCTTATTAGAAGGATGAACTAAGGTATCTACCACGATTATTTTTGTATCCTGATCAGTTAGTAAACAGTAATTGCTTTCAAGTTGGAAAAAAAAAGAACACAATTTTTAAAAAATAAGTTTTTATTGATTTTTAGATAGAGAGGAAGGGAGAGGGAGAGGGAGAGGGAGAAGGAGAGGGAGAGAGGGAGAGAGGGGGAGAGAGAGAGAGAGAGAGAGAGAGAGAGAGAGAGAGAAACATTGCTGTGAGAGAGAAATATCAATCAGCTGCCTCTCACACAAGCCCTGACTGGGGACTGAACCTGAACCCTGGGCATGTGCCCTGATCAGGAATCTAACCAGTGACCTTTCTGTTCATGACGACACTCAACCAACTGAACCACACTGGCCAGGGCAGCACACAATATTTGACTTTGGTTCTATTTAATTGATTTCTACCCTTAATTATTTTGATTATTATATTCTTTTTTTCGTTATTATATTCTTTTTTTAAATATATATTTTATTGATTTTTTACAGAGAGGAAGGGAGAGGTATAGAGAGTTTGAAACATCGATCAGCTGCCTCCTGCACACCCCCTCCTGGGGATGTGCCCGCAACCAAGGTACATGCCCTTGACCGGAATCGAACCTGGAACCCTTCAGTCCACAGGCCAATGCTCTATCCACTGAGCCAAACCGGTTAGGGCCGTTATTATATTCTTAAGTCTGGGTTTATTCTGTTGATTTGTTCTTTTACATTTAGCTCCTTAATTTTCAGCTTTTCTTTTTTTTCTAATATTAATATTTAAAGCCATACATTTCCCTTAAGACTCTACTTTCTCTGCATCTACAAATGTTAAGTGCAGTATCTCTAAAATAATTAAATTCTATGTATGTTTATTTCCAATGTGATTTCTTCTTTGACTCATGACTTATTTAAAAGTTTTTCTTTAGCCGTGACTGGTTTGGATCAGTGGATAGAGCATTGGCCTGCGGACTGAAGGGTCCCAGGTTCGATTCCGGTCAAGGGCATGTATCTTGCTTGCGGGCACATCCCCAGTGGTGGGTGTGCAAGAGGCAGCTGATCGATGTTTCTAGCTCTCTATCTCTCTCCCTTCCTCTCTGTAAAAAATCAATAAAATATATATTTTTTTAAAAAGTTTTTCTTTAAATTTCTAAATATACAACTTTTTAAATTTATCTTTTTACTAATAACTTCTAACTTAATAGTTTTGTGATGTGTACTTATGATAGTTATTTTTAAAATATGTTGAGACTTACCTATTGAGATATAATTCATATACTATATAATTCACCTGTGTAAAGTGTACAATGCAATGCATTTTAGTGTCTTTACAGATATCTGCAAACACTAGCAATTATAGTGTTTTTATCATCTCAGAAAGAAACCTTGTACCCTTTAGCTGTTGTCCTCTTACCTCCCATTTCTCACATCCCCAATCCTAAGCAACCACTAATCTACTTTCTTCTCTATAGATTTCTCTATTCAGAACTTTTATATTATAGGAATCATATAATATGTGGTCTTTTGTGACTGGCTTCTTTCATTTAGCATAAAATTTTAAAGGTTTATCCAAACTGTAGTATGTATCAGTAGTTTATTCCTTCTTATGGCCAAATAATATTCTTTCATTGTATTTTGTTCACCTGCTGATCTGTTCATAGATATTTGGGTGTTTCCACCTTTTGGTTAATATGAATAGTGCTGCTATAAACATTCATGTACAAGTCTCTGTGTGGGCATATGTTTTCATTTCTCCTGAGTATATACCTAGGAATGGCATTGGTTAGTCATATGGTGACTCTGTTTATGTTCCTTGTTTGGGGAACTGCCACACTATTTTTCAAAGTGAATTATTTTACATTCCCATCAGTGGTGTAGGAGAGTTCATATTTCTCCATATCGTCATCGATACTTATGATATGATTTTTGTAAATGTTCAAAGGACTTGGGAAGAATCCATGAATCCTCTAATGATGGAATTCATCATTCTACATAAGTCCACTAGGAAGAGTTGGTTAATCATATTGTTCAAATCTTAAACTTTGCTGATGTGGGGTTTGTTTGTTTGTTGGGAAAGATGAATTGAAGTATTCTTATGAAAGTGGATTTAGTAACTTCTCCATACAGTTCTATTAATGTTGGGTTTGTTTAAGCTATTTTCTTAGGAGCATATATGTTTAAGATTTTTATATCTTCTTGGTGAACTGAAACGTTTACTCTTATACAGTGTTTTTTTATTATCCCCAATAATGGTTTTTGTCTTAAAGCCTATTTTCCTTCTGATATACTAGTAAATATAACTATTCATTTTATTTAACTTTACTTTTGGTTAAAATTTACCTGAAAGGTTTTTTTTAAATTAATTTTATTTTAAAATATGGAATGCTTACCCTAGCTGGATTGGCTCAGTGGATAGAACGTTGGCCTGTGGACTGAAGGGTCCCGGGTTGGATTCTGGTCAAGAGCACATGCCTGGGTTGCAGGCTCAATCCCCAGTAGGGAGCATGCAGGAGGCAGCCAATCAATGTTTCTCATCATTGATATTTCTATCTCTCTCTCCCTCTCCCTTCCTCTCTGAAATCAATAAAAATATATAAATTAAAAAATAAATAAAATATGGAATGCTTCACGAATTTGTATGTCATCCGTGCGTAGGGGTAATGCTAATTTCCTCCATATTATTCCAATTTTAGTATACGTGTGGCTAAAGTGAGCACTTTTTTAAAAATATCTTTTTTAAAAATATATTTGTATTGATTTCAGAGAGGAAGGGAGAGAGAGAGAGAAAGAAATATAGAAATATCAATAATGAGAGAGAATCATTGATTGGCTGCCTCCTGCAGGCCCCACACTAAGGATCTAGCCAGCAACCGGGTCATGTTCCCCGACCAGGAATCGAACCTTGACCTTCTGGTTCATAGGTCGATGCTCAACCACTGAGCCACCTGGCCAGGCCCTTATTTCTTTTTTTAAAAATATATTTTATTGATTTTTTTACAGAGAGGAAGAGAGAGGGATAGAGAGTTAGAAACATCGATCAGCTGCATCCTGCACACCCCACCCGGGGATGTGCCCGTAACCAAGGTACATGCCCTTGACCGGAATCGAACCCGGGACCCCTCAGTCCGCAGGCCGACTCTCTATCCACTGAGCCAAACCAGTTAGGGCTCTTTTTAAACCTAATATCTATATTGTTCCTCTGATAAGATGAGAACTTTAGCGTGCTCTCATCTTCCTTGGTATCTCCTCACTCATCATAATGACATTGTCTGAAAATTTAATTCTGGGATGTTATGAAAATAATTCTTCCTTTTTTGGAAAAAGAGGATATTTTGTTTTTGTTCTGTTGTTTTAAGACTACAGCAAGCCTTTCCAACAACTTTTATTAACTTTACTTCTTATCTCTTACAGCATCTCCTGGATTTGTTTTTCTCCTTGAATTCTCTCCAAGAACAACATTTCCTATGTGAGTCTTTGCGTGGCAATACTTTGCATGCCTGAAACTATTTTTATTATTCCACATTCACATTTGGGTGATAATTTAAATAGTTCAAAATTATTTTCCTTTAATCTCTTGATATTTATTCCATTGTCACCTTGTATCTATTTATCCACCATACTACTATATAGCACAACTCTCTATTGTAGTTTTAAAAAGTCTAATTTCTTTTTTAAATTTTTATTTATTGATTTGAGAGAGAGAGATTTGTTGTTCCACTTATTTATGCATTGATTAATTCTTGTATGTGTCCTGACCAGGGATCAAATCTGCAACCATGGTGTATTGGGATGATGCTCTAACCAACTGAACTACCTGGCCAGGGCAAAAAGTCCAATTTCGATCCTATTTCTTATCCCTTTGGAAATTCTCTGTGTTTTTTTTTTTCTGATTATAAGCTTTTAGAATTTCCTTATTTGGGTTGATATTCTTAAATTTTACTGAAATGTATTTAGATTATTATTATTATTATTGATTTCAGAGAAAAAGGGAGAAGGAGAGTCAGAAACATCAATGAGAAAGAATCATTGATCGGCTGCCTCCTACATGCCCCCTACTGGGGATTGAGCCCGAAACCCAAGCACTTGCCCTTGAATGGAATCAAACCCGGACCCTTCAGTCCGAAGGCCGATGCTGTATCCACTGAGCCAAATAAGGTAGGGCTAGAATTATTTTTATCATTACTTTTTGGCACTTAATGAACGCTTTCAATCCGATGTCTTTCATTTTCCTTTAATGCTGAAAAGTCCTTTCTTTAAAAATATTTTGTTCTCTAATATTCCTAAACTACAAATGTTGGCACTTCTACTTCTTTCCTCCATGGCTCATAGTATCTTTCTATTTTCTTTTACTTTATCCTTCCTTTCTTCCTTCTTGGGGGCTTCTTGAAATCTGATCTTAAATCCAATCATTCATCCTTCAGCTATAGCTAACAACCATTCATCCCATCTATAATGTCCTCTTTTTCATCTACTATATTTTTCCTGGCTAATATTTTTACTTGGTTCTTTCCTTTTTTAATTTCTTGTTTATTTTTCATATTGTTAATACTTTTCTTATCTCTTTAACATATTCTATGTTAAATCTTTGTGCTTTTTGTTTTTAAGACGTCTGTTTCTGATAATATGGGCAATCGATTTGTTGGTTTTCTTTTGAGGCAGTTCTAGTTGTATGACATCTTCTTAATTTGGCCTGTCAGCTCAGATTCTCCTGGGGTTATTGACTGCTGTGCGTGGAAATGCCTCTTGGGAAAGGGGGAAGAGAGACAGGTCAGCTCCAGTCCTAGTCCCAAAGAACATCGCAAAATCCTTTTGGCTTTACCTCCAAACTTCCAAGAAACAAACTGAAATGAACTGGAATGAGTGGGAGGGAGTAAGTCAATGCCCAAGGCTACTTAGGCACCATCTGTTTCCCACTATCTCCCCCACCCCCACTCTCTTGATTTGATCACTGTCACAGGTCTGGGTCATGACCCCAGATTTTTGCAGCAAGTGGCCAGGGAACAGCTAAACCAAGGTGATGGTGGAGGGGTGTCAGAGCAGAATTTAAACTGCTTCTTAGGAATGTATCCTTTCATAGCCCTGCCGGCTACCCTTTGTCTCAAGCTGCGTGTGTGTGAGTGTGTGTGAGTGTGTGTGAGTGTGTGTGTGTGTGTGTGTGTGTACTAACCAATTAAAAAGGGTTTTCCCAGGGTTTTCTCCCTGTTGTTTTGGTTCCTTATCTTCTGTATCAGTTTCAGTTTGAGTTTCTTGGGGTGGGGGTGAGGGTGGGGGTGACTTGGGGAGGAAGCAGCAGCCCATACCATTTTGCTATTTTAGTAGAAAGTGAAAGCACATGCATAATCTTGAGTCCAATCTGGGATAAAGGTAAATTCTTCAGAAAATTAAACACAACATGCCAAGTGACCATCAATTCCACCCCTAGGTATATACCCAAGAGAACTGAAAACATATATCCACACAAAAACTCAGACACAAATGTTCACAGTGATATCATTAATAGCCACAAAGTGGAAAAAACCCAAGTGCTCATCATTTGATTAATGACTAAACAAAATGTGGCATATCCATAAAATGGAATATGACTTAACCATGAAAACAAATAAAAATTCAATGTAGATGACCTTGAAAACATAATGCTAAGTGATAGAAGCCACAGAAAGTCATATATTGTAGAATTCCATATATATGAAATGTTGACTAGAAAATGCATAGAAACAGAAAGTAGGTAAGTAGTTGCCAGGGGCTGGACCAAGAGGAGAATGGGGAGTAACTGTTCATGGGTGCAAGATTTCTCTTTGAGGTGGTGAAAATCTGGAATTAGATAGTGGTGATGGTTGGCCAGATTTGTGATTATACTAAAACCCACTGAAATGTATACTTTAAAATGTTGAATATTACAGTATGTGAATTATATCTCAATTTTTAAAAAGTTTAAGGTAACCTAATAAAGTAAAAACTACTTTCACTTATAAATGGAAATACAAGCACATAAATAAAATATTAACTAACCAAATAAAAAATCACAAACTTTAGTGTAATAATTAAGAGTGTGGACTCCCCCTAGCTGGCTTGGCTCAGAGCGTTGGCCTGTGGACTGAAAGGTCCAGGGTTCAATTCTGATCAAGGGCACATGCCCAGGTTGCAGACTCTATCCCTAGTAGGGGGTGTGCAGGAGGCAGCCAGTCAATGATCCTATCTTATCATTGATATTTCTATCTCTCCCTCTTCCTTCCTCTCTCTCTAAAAAAATCAATAAAAATATATTTTTTAAAAAGAGCATGGACTCTGGATGGGCTGGTGTGGCTCAGGGTTGAGTGTGAACCCAGGCACCAAGAGGTTACCAGTTCAATTCCCAGTCAGGACACATGCCCAGGTTGCAGGTCAGATCCCCAGTAGCAGGTGTGCAGGAAGCAGCCGATCAGTGTTTCTCTCTCATCTCATGATGTTTCTATCTCTCTTTCCCTCTCCCTTTCTCTCTCTCTAAAAATCAATAAAAAAACATTTTTTTTAAAGGAGTGTGAACTCTGGAACCAGGCTACCTATTATACCCCATGTTCCATTACTTCCTGAGTGACTTTCAGCAAATCATCTAACTTCCCTGTGCCTCAGTTTCTCCATCTGAAAAGTGGGTATAATAATAGTACCTATTTCATGGAGTTGTGAAGATTAAATATAATGATAAAATAAAATATTTAGAACTATGATAGATACATACTAAGTATTAAAAGATTAATGATGCCCTAACCGGCTTTGCTCAGTGGATAGAGCGTCAGCCTGCGGACTCAAGGGTCCCAGGTTCGATTCCGGTCAAGGGCATGTACCTTGGTTGCGGGCACATCCCCAGTAGGGAGTGTGCAGGAGGCAGCTGATCGATGTCTCTCTCTCTCATCGATGTTTCTAACTCTCTATCCCTCTCCCTTCCTCTCTGTAAAAAATCAATAAAATATATTTTAAAAAAAATAAAAAAATAATAAAAGATTAATGATGGAAATAACAGATTATTTCAACAGATGTTAAAAAACAGATAGTTTACCTTATTATTACAGTACTTTTGAAACTCAGCAAACTAAGAATAGAAGGGAGCATCCTTACCTTGGTAAAGATTTTATACCAAAAATCAACCGCAAATATTACACTTAATTGAGACTTCTTAGTGTGTTCCCTTTAGAATGGGAATAAAACTAGACATCCGGTCACTACTATTGTTTACCATATTACTGGAGGTCTGGTCAATGCCGTAGGAAAAGAAAAAAGACTTCAGAGGGGTGAGGATTCAAACAAAAAGATGAAATTATCACTACTGCATATAACATAATCATCTGTCTAAAAAAGCCAACAGGCCTGGCGGGTGTGGCTCAGTGGTTGAGAGTTGACCCATGAACCAGGAGGTCACGGTTCAATTCCCAGTCAGAGCACATGCCTGAGTTGCGGGCTCGATCCCCAGTGTGGGGCATGCAGGAGGCAGCCAATCAATGATTCTCTCTCATCATTGATGTTTCTATCTCTCCCTCCCTCTCTCTTCCTCTCTGAAATCAATAAAAAATATATATTTTAAAAAGCCAACAGATTCATCAAAAAAACTATTAGAATCTATTAGACAGCTCAGCAATGTTATTGAATAGCAACCTGTCAAAATCAATGAAATTTGCCTCTACCAGCAATAACCGATTAGAAAGCATAATTTTAAAAAATAAGAAACATGTCACAATGACAACAAAATCTTAATGTATTTAAGAATTAACCAAGAATATGCAGATATTTACTGAGAAAACTTTTAAGACCATGGTAACGGAGATAAATGATAATCTGTTTTTTTAAAAAGTATATTTTTTGCCGAAACCGGTTTGGCTCAGTGGATAGAGCGTCGGCCTGCAGACTGAAAGGTCCCAGGTTCGATTCCGGTCAAGGGCATGTACCT
>NW_005367431.1:283537-304324 GCF_000412655.1 Myotis brandtii | reverse complement strand
TGATTTCAGAGAGGAAGGAAGAGGGAGAGACAGAAACATCAATGATGAGAGAGAATCATTGATCGGCTACTTCCTGCACGCCCCCCCACTGGGGATCAAGCCCACAACCCGGGCATGTGCCCTTGACTAGAATCGAACCTGGGACACTTCAGTCCACAGGCCGATGCTCTATCCACCGAGCCAAACCAGCTAGGGCGATAATCTGCTTTTTGTTTGTTTTTTGAGATAGATGCTAATCTGAAAAAATGAAAAAACATGTCTTAGAAGAAATAACTCAAAATTTATGTAGGTGCCAACTCTCCCCAATGGTCTACAAATTAATTGCGACCTCAATAATAATTCCAAATGAGAGGTCCACAGAGAAAGGTCCACCTTGAAAAGACTGAGTAAGGAAAGGGCACTAGCCTTGTCCATTATTAAGACACACTATGAGCCCTGACCGGTTTGGCTCAGTGGATAGAGCATCAGCCTGCGGACTCAAGGGTCCCAGGTTCGATTCCGGTCAAGGGCATGTACCTGGGTTGCGGGCACATCCCCAGTAGGGGGTGTGCAGGAGGCAGCTGATGGATGTTTCTCTCTCATCGATGTTTCTGACTCTCTCTATCTCTCTCCCTTCCTCTCTGTAAAAAATCAATAAAATATTTTTTTAAAAAGACACACTATGAAACCATAGGAATAAAATGTATTTAGCATGGCTCAAGAACCAACAAAGAGCCCAATGGAATAAAATAGAAAGCTTAGAGAAAAATCCATGTATACACTGAGGGGCCAGATTATTATGACCACCTGACGTTTGTAGGCAAATTAGCTATAATTTCGCGCTGAAGTTGCTAGAGGGCCAGACCATTATAAACAGGGAAGCAGGTTGTTTACCACGACAGTAGAAGTGATTTTTTTTCTGACGATATGGGTAAACAACGCGATTTAACAGCCTTTGAACGTGGGATATATATATATATACATATATATATACATATATATATATATACACAGTATATGAGAACTTAAAATACAAGAAAGGTGGCACCACAATCAGTGTGGAATGAATGGTTTATTTAGGAGGTGGAGTTGGGAGAACTGGCTCACAGTAACATGATGATGACTTACCACTGCATACAAAAGAAGACCCAAGCAGGGTAAAGACCTAAATGTGAAGGGCAAAGTCTGAAGTCAGTAGGGGAATATATTTGTGAGTTAGGAATGAGTAAGTATTTCGTTTAAAAAAAAATTATTGTTGATTTCAGAGAGGACAGGAGAGGGAGAGAGAGATAGAAACATCAATGAGAGAGAATCATTGATTGGCTGCTTCCTGCACACCCCACACTGGGAATGGAGGCCGAAATCCAGGCATGTGCAATTGAATTCATTGTTTGTGGGTACGCTCAACCACTGAGCCACACTGGTAGGACTAAGTATTTCTTAAGTGAAACTTTAAAAACATAAACTATTTTAATCACGTTAAAATGAAGGTATTACAAAGCATGATACAATATAGACAAAGTTAAAAGACAGAAGACTGGCCCTGGCCCTGCAGCTCAGCTGGTTGGAGTGTCCTCCCAATTCGCCAAGGTTTTGGGTTTGATCTCTGGCCAAGGCAGAAGTAAGAATCAACCAATGGATGCATAAATAAGTGGAACAACAAATCTCTCTCTCTCTCATCAATAAAAAAAATAAAAATAAAAAAGACAGAGGACAGTGGAAGAAGATATTTACAATGACTGAAAATGACTAGAACTGATAATGACTCAAAAAACAAAGAATTCCTGCCAATCAACATTGGCAACAGATATATAAGCAGGCAATTTACAGAAAAGGAAAAGCAAAAGGCTAACGAGCATATGAAGAGATGCTCAGGCATATTAGTCATCTGAAAAATGCAAATTAGAACCATGGTGAGACACCACTTCATACTATTACAGTAGCAAAAAGTAAAAAGCCAAAGAATCGGAATGTTGTCAAGGAGAGAGGCATATAGGATCCCTCAGGCCCTAAGCCATTTTAAGGATCAACATATCTGAATTTGATCAGATTAAGGATAAGCCCATCCTAGGATACAGCAATTCAACCTCCTATTTTAGATTCCAAAGAAATGTTTACAAGGGTCCATACATCATAGAAGGATGCTTTTCATGGCTTTGTTTGTGGCTACAGAGACCAGGTGTCCAACACTGGGGTAGCGAAAAGATGAGATGCGGTGGATGCCCTCAGTGGAGTGTATGCTTCAGCACACAAGGCAACATGAAAGGATATGTATGTATGTATGTATGTATGTATGTATTATTTATTCTTTATTTAATTTATTGGGGTTATATTGGTCATAAAATTATATAGATTTCAAATATACAATTATGGCCCAGCTGGCATGGCTTAGTGGTTGAGTGTCGACCTATGAACCAGGAAGTCACAGTTTGATTCCTGGTTAGGGCACATGCCCAGGTTGTGGGCTTAATCCCCAGTTTGGGGCATGCAGGAGGCAGCTGATCAATGATTCTCTCTCATCATTGATGTTTCTATTTCTCCATCTCTCTTCCTCTCTGAAATCAATAAAAATTTATTTAAAAAATATATATATATACCCACAATTCTGCAGTACATCATCTGCACATCGCATCGTGTGCTCACCATCCAAAGTCTAGTTTCCTTCCATCACCATTTATTCCCCCATTTACCCTCTTCCACCTGCCTTCATCCCTCCTTCATCTATTTCACCCTCCTCCCCTCTGACAGCTGTCAGTCTGTTCTCTGTATGAGTGGATCTTTAACATATGTTGTTATAGGGAAAATTTTAAATTAAGAATCAGTTCCATTTGCAGGAATTAAACTCAAACACATAAAATATCATTATTAAAATATTATTTTAATTTACAATAATACTTATTATAACTCCAAGGATATATATTAAATGATTGTCCTTAAAGCGGGGGAGGGGACAGGAATAAGGGAAAGATGGGTGCTATTCTGGCAGCAGTGGGGAGACTGTATCATAAAGCCAGAATGAAACAAAGAGGTGAGAGTGTGATGGAAAGATCTGCTGCCAAGTGTGTATTTGGATCCTTGCAAAGTTTTCCCGATAAGCAAGTGAGAAATTTGACTTTGCCTGGGCCTTTGGGTAGGATGACCATATGCCAGTTTGCTGGGGGGAGAAGTCTTCATTTATACCCAAGAAGTCCCAGAAAATAGCATCTCCTTTCACTCCTGGTTGGGATGATAAATGTATGGTTACCATTCCCTTGGGATACATCAGTGCCCTCAGGGAACATACATTCTAGTCCAGGAGAAAGACAATAAACACTAAATATAATAAGTAATGCATTAGAGAGTACAGTGCTCAAGATAAAGGAAAAACCAGACACAGATTAAGATATGGGGACTAGTCTGCTGGGATGGGGGAGAGCAGCAGATGGGGTCCGTAAACCTCCTCCAGAAGGTGACATTTGAACAAACACTTGAGGGAGTTGGCCAAGCTGACAGATAATGGGGGCAGCTCTTGCAAAGGCCCTTGGTTGGGAGCACAAAGGGCAAGAAAGAGAAGAAAGAGTAGGAGAGGAGGTCAGATCTAAGGAGCTGAGCTGACCTGTGGGGCCTCAGAGGTTTTGTGAAGACTGAGATGAGGAACTGTTGAGCAGGGCCTCCACATGATGTGACTTACGTTTCTTTTTATTTTTGGGGGGTTAATCCTCACTCAAGGATATTTTTCCATTGATTTTCAGAGTGGAAGGGAGGGGGCGGAGATGGAAAGAGAAACATCGATGTGAGAGAGATACATTGATTGGTTGCCTCCTGGAGCCCAGGTTGGGGAGGGGCTGTGGGGGGTGGGGGTGAGGGTTGAGCCTGCAACCGAGGTATGTGCCCTTGACTAGAAATGAACCTGTGACCCTTCAGTTTAAGGGCTGACACTCTCACCACTGAGCCAAATGGCCAGGGCTGACTTCTGTTTCTAAAAAATAACACTCTGGCCCTGGCCGGTTTGGGTTGGTGGATAGAGCATCCGCCTGCGGACTGAAGGGTCCCAGGTTCCTTTTCGGTCAAGGGCACATGCCTGGGTTGCGGGCTCGGTCCAACCTGCAGGAGGCAGCCAATCAATGATTCCCTCTCATCATTGATGTTTCTATCTCTCTCTTCCTTTCCCTTCCTCTCTGAAATCAATAAAAATGTCTTTAAAAAAATAACACTCTGGCTATTGTGTCAGAAATAGACTGAGTGGGGCAAGGATAGAAGGAAGCGTAGTCACCTCCCTGGCGGCTGTTTACAGTAAACCTGAAAAAGAGATAATGGGGCTCAGATAAAAGTATCAGGAGGCATCTATGGAGGTGGTAAGAAGAGGCTGGATTCTGGATTTTTTTAAGTATATTTTTATTGACTTCAGAGAGGAAGAAAGAAATAGAAATATCAATGATAAGAGAGAGTTATTGATTGGCTGTCTCCTGCAGGCCCTGATCAAGCCCGAAACCTGGTCTGGGAATCGAACCATGACCTTCTGCTTAATAGATCAATGCTCAACCACTGAGCCACGCTGGCCCAGCTGGATTCTGGGATATTTTTTAAAGGTGGAGTTAATAGGATTTACTAATTAAAGGAATGGGGTGGGATAGGAGGCAGTGAAAGAAAAGGGAGGAATAAAAGAAGATAGCAGACCAAGGTGGTGGTCATGGTAATGAGATATGTCTCTTTGAGTTTAGGCAATAAAGAGTAAGAAATCATGCATCTTGTCTGTAGAGAATTTTTCTTTTAATTTTTTTTATTTCAGAGAGGAAGGGAGAGGGAGAGAGAAACATCAATGATGAAAGAGAATCATAGATCGGCTGCCTCCTGCACACCCCCTACTGGGGAGCGAGCCCGCAACCCAGGCATATGCCCTTGACCAGAATCGAACCAGGGACCCTTCAGTCCACAGGCCAACACTCTATCCACTGAGCCAAACTGGCTAGGGCAGAATTTTTAAGTCATAATAAAAAGGACTAATGTTGGTCTGCTGTTTATTATCATTATGCACTAGCAATTTTTAATAATATCTAAAAAGATATTATTATTGTCCCTTCCCACTGTCTGTTCCACCCTCCACCCCCTACGTTGGCTTACAACTTAGGTGACTTGAGGATTTGGAGGCCCGAGTACTGGAAAGTTGTCCTCATTTTGTTGCAGAAGGTTATAGAATGAGGAAGTTGGGGGGATGAGGGAGGGAGAGACTAGGCGTTCAGTTTGAATTTTAAATTTGAGATGCTGACTCATCATTCAAGCATATCGGTGACTAGACAGAGAAGTAAGTCTGGAGCTCAAGAAAGAGGTCTGTTGCCGAACCGGTTTGGCTCAGTGGATAGAGCGTCGGTCTGTGGACTCGGGGGTCCCAGGTTCGATTCCGGTCAAGGGCATGTACCTTGGTTGCGGGCACATCCCCACTGGGGGCGTGCAGGAGGCAGCTGATTGATCTCTCTCATCAATGTTTCTGGCTCTCTATCCCTCTCCCTTCTTCTCTGTAAAAAATCAATAAAAATATATTTAAAAAAAGAAAAAAGAAAGAGGTCTGGGCTAGAAATATAAATTGGAAATTGCTTGCATATAAGTGGTATTTAAATTATGCGATTGGATGAGATTAGGAAGGGAGTCAACGTAGATAGAGAAAAAAATAGTACAAACTTAAGCCGTGGAGCTTTCCTACATTAAGAGGTCTAAGAGAAGGGAAGGAACCCACAAAGTGGCAGGAGGTGATGTGGGATCCTGGAAACCAAGAGAAGAAAGTGCATCAAGGAGGAGTGGGCATATGTGACAAACCAGAGGAACAATGAAAATTAACCACGAAATGTAACAAAGTTGAGGTCATCGGTGACCTTCACCAGAGCAGTTTCAGTGGAATGCCAGGGACAAAAATCAGATTAGAGTGGAATTCAAACAGAATGAGGGGAGAGACGTTAGAGGTAGTGAACAGACACAACTCTTTGGGAGAGACTGGCTTCGGAGAAGCTGTAACTGGTGGAAAGTTTCGCTTAAGATGGGAGAAATAGGAGAGAGAGAGAGAGAGAGAGAGAGAGAGAGAGAGAGAAACATCGATTTGTTGTTCCCCTCATTTATGCATTAATTGACTGATTCTTGTATGATGCTCCAACTGAGTTACCTGGCCAGGGCCCATCTTTGTCTTTTATTCACTCTTCAGGCATTGAAATCTTGCTTTGCACTTATCATTCCAACCAAAAATCTCTCAATGCTAAATCCAGTAAACATGGCTCAGTCCTCATTCTCCCTGATCTCTCCTTTGACGCTGATCACTATGGCCTACTTGAAACTTTTTTCCTTGCTTCCAGTGATACCCCTCTTGAGTCAAGGGGTGCACCTTCTAGTCCTCGACTCACTCCTTCCTCACCTCCTTCCTGGGCTTCCCTGGTATATCCATTGTCTGTGTAACGGGCATTGGTGGCTTTTGCATATGCTAGCTCCACTCCCCCTTCAATTGCTAAGAGAGGCTCCATTTTCCTGTGGGGAACCATCCTTCCACCCACCTTGGTTCAAATGACACCGACCTCATTCCCAACACAGGAGTACACTTATGGCCCTGGCCTGGCCAAACTGTCATGGCTCAGGAAATGTCTAATGATCCAATAGGAACCATTGAGCATCACGCCTAGGACTTTTGCTGGAACTGTTGAGAAAGTCTGCATTCTTCCTATGGACTTTGTTGACTGTTAGGATATAAGTCTGGCTCTGCCTATTGTCATCTTTGCTGCCTTGTAGGAAGAGCCTTCCTGAGAAGAACAGGAAAATGAAGGCAAGTATGGCGACCTGAGGACACTGAGGCCATGGTTCTAGCCATACCCAAAGCCAGTCCTCTTGAGTCAAGAAACTCTTTTTGTTTTGTTTTGTTTAAGTCAGTTTCCTTTGGTTTTCTATTATTTACAACTGAAAGAATCTTAGAATATATAGCCTGGATTTTTTATGTTGCTGTTATTCATGTTTTTAATCTTGGATTCTCTTTTCTTTATCAGTCTTTCCTTGGGTGATTCTATTTATACAGCTATAACTTATATGCTAATTATGCTCAAATTTAAGTGTTTAGTACAGATGTCTCTCATAGTCACCAAATGCTTATTAGACTCTTCCACACTTTGTATGGGCCTTTACTTATCATCTCACACCTCCTCCCCAAACCTACTGTGCATCCCCATGTCTGTAAGGGGCACTACTATTACCCAGTTGCCAAGAAAAAGTCTACTAGGCTTCTGATTCATCCAGTCAGTCCAGGAACCTCAGGCCATTGCACCTCCTTTACCCACATTCTTTCCTCCAATCCACTACGGAGATTGTGGCAGGTACAAGATGGGATAACCTGTGTAAAGTATTTATAAAATGGTCTGAAATATTGTAAATCTACCTGCCTGAGTCTTCCGTTAGGCCCAGAGACCAGGGACTACAATTGGTCCATCTTCAAACCTCCAGAGTCTAGCACCTGATGTGCTTATTGAATGAATGAATGACAAGACAGTAGGGAGAAAGACTAGAAAAGCAATCCAAAGGTATATCATTATACCTTTGGATTATGGTCTTGAGGAAAGTAGAAGAAAAGCAACTTCAAAGCTTTTAGAGAGAATTGAGGAACCAAGATGGTGCTGCACTTCCAGAACCTAAGGCAGGAGTAAGCTTGAGTAAAGACTAGGTTGCTTAAAGGGCTCCGTTCTTCAAGTCAGAGGAAATGAGAGTAGAGAGGCTCTATCTGTAGCCCTCCTCTCATCTCTCCTCCCAACCTTTCCTGGCAGTAATTGTCATTGGATTAGGGTAAAATGCCTCTTATCTGGGATTGGTGTCCTCTCCCCGGGTATTCATCACCATCTCCATCTGATCACCTGCATAGCAGAGTCTCTGTGTATTGTAGTTAAGGTTGAACACTATATAACATCACCCTATCTAAGGGGATGTCATTCAAATAGTAGATATCTTTGCTATTTAAAAAAAATTTTTTTTTTTCATTGATTTCAGAGAGGAAAAGAGAGGGAAAAGGAGATAGAAACATCAATGATGAGAATCATTGATCAGCTGCGCACATCTCCCACTAGGGATCCGGCACAACCCGGGCATGTGCCCTGACCAGGAATCCAATCCTTACCCCTTGGTTCATAGGTCAATGCTCAACCACTGAGCCACATCGGTCGGGCAATATCTTTGCTATTTAAACAATTTTATAATATTTTATTATAATTTTCCTGACTCCACAGTTATTTGTATTGCAACAATGTTTAAGTATATATTAAAGTGTCCTTTTCTAAACCCTGGCCAGGTAGCTCAGTTGTTGCAGGGGTCCTCAAACTTTTTAAACAGGGGGCCAGTTCACTGTCCCTCAGACCGTTGGAGGGCCGGACTATAGTTTAAAAAAAAACTATATATTAAAATGTCCTTTTCTAAGCCCTGGCCAGGTAGCTCAGTTGTTTAGAGCATCATCCCCATACGTCAAGGTTGTGGGTTCAATCTCTAGTCAGGGCACATATAACCAACGAATACATAAATAAGTGGAACAATAAATCTCTCTCTCTCTCTCTCTCTCTTCCTCTATTTCTAAAAATCAACAAATAAAAAAAGAATCAATAAACAAAATTTAAAACAATAATAATAGTGTCTTTTTCTAACAAAGTCAATCCATATCATTTCATTTTGACAATAAAAAAATCTTGTCACTCTAATATCATCTAAGATAATTTAAATACATAAAAGGAAAAAAGAAAAATAAGTTGAATAACAGCTGCTTTTTTTATTACAGTATTGATCAGTAATAATCTTAAAAAACAAACAAACAAACAAAAACAAGAATCCCATTGGTATTATTGCCCTGGCCAAATGTGACATACTTTAACTTACAATTCGCACCATCTGCTGTCTCTGTACAATGAGGTTATTGTTGAGTTTCCAATTAAATTTACCAGTACTTTCATTATAACATAAATTACTGTGTAATAGCCAGCATGAATCTCCCATTAAAAATCTACAAAAGGCTCCCTCTCCCTCTCAGGGCACACTCCTGCCTTTCCTGTCAGCCACACCCTTCTGCTTCTGGGCACACTCCTGCCTTTCCTGTCAGCCACACCCTTCTTCTCCCGGGTGGGTTACCTTTGCCTTTCTCTCTCCTAAGCTCCAAGGGCCCTTCTTTTGCTGCTGTAACCTGTTTCCTGAGCTACGCACACAGCTCAGCTGGCTCACTTCTACTACCTCTGCAACTTTCTAAATAAACTGTCTTTTATAATTAAAAAGAAAATCCACAAGGAATTACACAGATATAACTTAAAGATTGTTATATAATGATCTGCTAATTATATTATAGCAATTGTTTATTTATTTGTTGCTATGGAGATTTCATTACTTAAAACAGTAACTACTGTTAAAGGTTATTAGCATGTAATATCAATAATAATTTAGTGCTGTAATAATATAAAATACTAAATCATGACATTATTTCTCTCCAGGAATTTGGAAAAACATTGTTTAAAACATCATGAGGTCCAGAAAAAAAGAAATCAGAAAGCTGTTAAAAAAAATTTTTTTTTAAATATGATATAGTTGCTTACAATGATCTAGGCACTGTCTTAAGCATTTTGATTCCACTGGCCATCAAAATTGAGACTCCTCCAGATGACCAACTTTCTCGAAAATTAGATGGACTGCCAGAAGAAAAGAAAACACTTCAGAGGCACTAGTTTTAGCAAAACAAAGCACTAACACATGACTGATGGGCTAGTGGGGCGGGATTTGAGTTTACCTTGGACTTCTACACTCCATAACTGATGGAATTCAAGAAATACTAGAAGAGGAAACAACAACAAACAAAACAAAGAATCCATTAAACCAAATGTACTTCCTGCCTATCAGAAACCTGACCACATAACTTTCTATATTAAACAGGCAACACAGGTAAAAATTATCTATCTCAGGTAGGAAATATTAAGTTTCCAAGAAACAAACAAAGCCAAAAAAAAAAAAAAAGAAAGAAAGAAAAGAAGAAGATAAATAAATACATTTTTAAGAAGAAATGTTAAGTTTCCAGATAACAAGACAGAAAACTTAATACTCATAGTTCTTGAAGAGAGAAGAAAAATCACTAAATCTACCTCAAAGGAGATTTTGTCTCGTTGTAATGTCGAGACAAAAATATAAAAAAATCAAATCAACACTAGAATGAGAATGAAAGCAAAGATTGGCAGCATTTACTGCTATTTCTAATAAACATTAAAAAAGTGACATATACACCAACCAAATTGAAATCTAATTCCAAAAATATATCCATGTGAAAATGAGAAAAAAACATTGGGTGCTGTTTTTGAACATATGATACTTATGATTCAATTTTTGGTGAGGGACTAGCTAAGCTCATCCAAGAAAGTTAATGAGTATGATAATGGGAAATGTTTTTTATTTGGCAGGAATCCTAGCAAAATTTGATACCATTTTTTCAGAACATTTATGCAAAATAAAAACACTGACACAAAATAATATTACACATTGTTTAGGGAATAAAAGACAAAATTAAATAATTAAAATTATAGATACAATGAATAAGATCCTGTTAAATACAATAAGAAATGTTAGACATTACTCAATTATTTTAAATACAATGCCAGGAGCAAGCTATGTTGGAGACATAGCAATTCTTTTAGATTTGTTGACTTCCAAAATGCAAATATATCTATATGTGAACATCTTGGGGCAATTTGTTTAGCAGATAACTCGACTAGGGAAGGATTTTACATTCTCAGTAGACTACTTACAGAAACTGAATCTAGACAAAAATAACCCAAGGGGCCAGAAATATGACAATGCAACAAAAATGCATGGGAAACTATAATGGATTGTAACAAAAGATCTTTAAAAAATAATTCTAGGGAAATCTTTCTTCTTTGTTTTTTGTATTCTTTATACTTGATAGTGAATTTCATGGTAAAAAGGTTTTTTACATCATTGAACTTAAAATATTGTCCAGGAACTATAGAGCAAAATTTCAGTCAATTTTATTGTTGTTGTTGTTAATCCTCACCCCAGGATATTTTTCCCCTTGATTTTGAGAGAGAGTGGAAGGGAGGAGGAGAGACAAAGAGAGAGAAACATCGATGTGAGAGAGACACATTGATTGGTTGCCTACTGCACCCACCCAAACCGGGGTGGGGATCAAGCCTGCAACCGAGGTACATGCCCTTGACCAGAATCGAATCCATAACCCTCAGTCCAAGGGCCAACACTTTAACCATTGAGAAAACCATACAGGGCTTGAACACATATTTTTAAACACAAATTTTCAAATGTTGAATTCACAATGAGAAAGTCAAGTGGATGCAATGTCACTAAAAACTCAAAAGGCAGAGGCAAAGCCCTTTTTAGGAACTCTTAATATTAATAAAGAAATTGATTCTACAATGCCAAGTACACTCTAGCAAATTTCAGCTTTTAAATGTATTTGCTCATCATTAATATGAAATGGTATTTAGGTAAAATCTTATAAGTGAATCATATAGGAACCAAAATTTAATATATGTAATGCCCTTAAAGACAGTGGCAACCTTAAGGTATTCTTTGTTTTAAAAAGGAAGCAAGATTTATGAAAAATAGGTTATTGATGCCTAGTGACATTTCAACATTGATGCTATTGCTCATGTAGAATATGCTAAGAAAAAGGAGGAAGAATCATTTTATTGTGATTTCCAAAACCCCAAACTAAATTTCAAAATTATTTTATTTTGCAATACTAGGCCCACTAATAGCATCTTTAAAGATTTATGATACTGAAAGAATATGGCCTTTTTAAAGTGTTCTAATCCAGATAATAAATATAATTTGAAGAATTATAAAAAATACGGTATACTACAATTCTGTAAAAATTTATGATTGAGCCCTAGCCGGTTTGGCTCACTGGATAGAGCGTCAGCCTGCGGACTGAAGGGTCCCAGGTTCAATTCAGGTCAAGGGCACATGCCTAGGTCGCGGGCTCTACCCCAGGAGGGGGCGTGCAGGAAACCACCGATCAATGATTCTCTCTCATCATTGATGTTTCTCTCTCTCTCTCCCTGAAATCAATAAAAATATATTTTTAAAAATTTATGACAAATTTGAGATGAGATGTTGCTGGCATACAAATGGTATTTAAATCATGTGATTGGATGAGATTAGGAAGGGAGTTAACGTAAATAGAGGAGAAAATAGAACAAACTTAAGCCTTGGAGCATTTCTGCGTAGAAGGAAGTGATTCTGATGGGACATTAATGTATTAAGACTCCCATATCTTGTGATTTTTCTAAAATCAAGCCTGCAGACTGAAGGGTCCCAGGTTCGATTCAGGTCAAGGGCACATGCCTAGCTCGCGGGCTCTACCCCAGCAGGGGGCGTGCAGGAAACCACCGATCAATGATTCTCTCTCATCATTGATGTTTCTCTCTCTCTCTCCCTCTACCTTCCTCCCTGAAATCAATAAAAAAAATTTTAAAAAATTTATGACAAATTTGAGATGAGATGTTGCTGGCATACAAATGGTATTTAAATCATGTGATTGGATGAGATTAGGAAGGGAGTTAACGTAAATAGAGGAGAAAATAGAACAAACTTAAGCCTTGGAGCATTTCTGCGTAGAAGGAAGTGATTCTGATGGGACATTAATGTATTAAGACTCCCATATCTTGTGATTTTTCTAAAATCAAATAGGTGAGTATGAGTCCCACACTGCTCTCTCTCCTGGGAATTTTAATCTTGAGTGAAGATGCATAGTAATGCTGAATCGATTGCTATGGGTGTCAGCTTTATAGAGTAGGGCCGTGGTCGGCAAACTGCGGCTCTCGAGCCACATGCGGCTCTTTGGCCCCTTGAGTGTGGCTCTTCCTAAGCCTTAGGAGTACCCTAATTAAGTTAATAACAATGTACCTACCTATATAGTTTAATTTTAAAAAATTTGGCTCTCAAAAGAAATTTCAATCGTTGTACTGTTGATATTTGGCTCTGTTGACTAATGAGTTGTTTTTTTAATTGATATTTGGCTCTGTTGACTAATGAGTTGTTTTTTTTTTTTAAAATATATTTCTTTATTGAATTCAGAGAGGAAGGGAGAAAGGGAGAGAGATAGAAACATCAATGATGAGAGAGGATCATTGATTGACTGCCTTCTGCATGCTCCCCACCGGGGATCGAGCCCGCAACCCAGGCATGTGCCCCTGGCCAGAGTCAAACCTAGGACCCTTCATCCACTGAGCCAAGCTGGCTAGGGCTGTTGACTAATGAGTTTGTCAACCACTGGAGTAGGGATTCAGTTGTGAGCTCAGGAGCCACACTGCTTAGATTTGAATTTCAGCCCCACCACTCACCAAACTGTGTGACGTGGGCAAGTCACAGAACTAGGCCTGGGTGTCTTCACTTGTGCAAAGGGGTATCAGAACGACAGGTCACACTTACTAAGGCCTCACCACTTGAGGATTAAATAGGCTCATTCCTGTGAAGGGCTCAGAGCAATGCTTGGCCCAGGGTGGGAGCCCGTAAAGAAAGCTGTCCTGAGTCCTAGAGAGCTAGCACACAAATTCCTGTAGCCATGACCCCTCTTCCTCTTCCCTGGGCCAGGTTGGTTGTCCTTCAGCTCTCTTTAAGAGAGCCTTTTGCCGAGCTGGTGTGACTCAGTGATTGAGCATCAACCTGTGCACTGAGGTTGCTGGTTCAGTTCTTGGTAGGGCACAGGCTGGGGTTGCAGGCTCCATCCCCATTGGGGGACATGCAGGAGGCAGCCAATTGAAGAGGTTTCTCTCTTATCAATGTTTCTATCTCTCTTTCTCTCTAAAAAAATCAATAAAGCCCTGGCCGATTTGCTCAGTGGATAGAGTGTCAGCCTGCAGACCAAAGGGTCCTGGGTTCGATTCCGGTCCAGAGCACATACCTTGGTTGCAGGTTCCTCCCGAGCCAAGGCTCTGGTCTGGGCTCATGCAGCAGGCAACCAATCTATGTGTTTCTCTCACATCAATGTTTCTCTCTGTCTTTCCCTCTCTCTTCCACTCTCCCTAAAAATCAATGGAAAAATATCCTTGGGTGAGGATTAAAACAAAAACAAAAAATAAATTAAAAAAGCACACACCCATATTTTAAAAAAAGAGAGTGTCCTTTTCCTTAAGAGTTAGAATGAAATTTTGTGGCCTTTAACCCAGGAACTCTAGCCAATACTCTCTGTGGCTTCCCATTGCCCTGGGGACACAGGTCAGAAGGACTCAGGGTCCTAGGTGCCAGCCTGGCATTCTCCCAGCCTCATGTCTTGCCACTGCCCGTCTCAATACCGCCTCCCTCCAGCTCTCTATGTGGCCCACAAAGCCTAAAATGTGTACTGTGGGGCAGCCAAGTGGGAGAGTTGCCAAGCTCTCCCTTCCACCTGCAGGGTCTAGATTCTCTCTGCTTCTTCATCAGGAAGACCTCCCCCACCCTTCTGGTACCAAACAAAACAGGTCACACCCACCCATTCCTGATTGGCCTCTAGAAAGGGGCAAGGTCTTGCTCCCTTTCACCCTCACCAGATTTGGGATCACTGATAAGAAAAGACTTGTGATAGCTCCAAGACCAGATTTATTTTTTCAAAATTTTTATTAACTGATTTTTTTTTTTTAAGTGAAAGAAAAACATCAGTTAGGGATCATGCTCCATGCTCTAACCAACTCACCTACTCAGCCAGGGCCCCAAGACCAGATTTCTTTCTTATTTTATTTTATTGATTTTTTAGAGAGAAAAAAAGAGAGAGGAAGAGAGAGAGAGAGAGAGAGAGAGAGAGAGAGAGAGAGAGAGAGAGAGAAACATTGATGTGAGAGAGCATTGATCAGGGATCGAACATTAAACCTGGGTTTGTGCACTAACAGGGAATTGAACCAGTGACCTTTTGGTTCCTGGGTCAACACTCAACCACTGAACCACACCAGCAAAGCAAGACCAGATTTCCTTCCATTTTACTTGCCATAGTCTGATTAAAAATATAACTTTTTTTGTTTTGTATTTTCCAAATGAAAATGGTATTATAATGTTCTTTTTTAAATGGTCCATACACGTTCTGGGATTCTGCTACATGACCTTCTTTCTCTTTTCTCCCACCTCCCTCTCCCTACATTCCTGGGGTGCCCCTTAGTGACATTCATTGTCTCTTATGACAATACTATAGGCCCGGTGCACGGATTCATGCACCAGTGGGGTCCCTCGGCCTGGCCTGCGGGGATTGGGCCTAAACCAGCAGTCAAACATGCCCTGAGGGATGTAGTAGTGCATGAAGCGGCAGGTGGCCCGGGAAGAGCCGGAGTCTGGGCCAGGCGCTGCACTGATCCCGCTCATCCTGGCCCCGCTGCGCCTGCCGCCGCTGCTCGATAGGCTCACTGCGGCTCCGCTGCAGTCTCCGCGCACCTGTCCTAGGGCGATACCTGCATCCCCATGACCCAGAAGTGGCCCAGTCAGTCCTGATTCCTGTCTGGATCCTGGTCCTGATCTGGATGGGGGAGGGGCACACAGGGGGAGTGTCTGCGGGAGAGGCTTGAGCTTCCGAAGCTGCACTTGCCAGCCA
The DNA here is from genome assembly GCF_000412655.1 of Myotis brandtii. Classification (NCBI taxonomy): domain Eukaryota; kingdom Metazoa; phylum Chordata; class Mammalia; order Chiroptera; family Vespertilionidae; genus Myotis; species Myotis brandtii. Next base: position 288,804 of record NW_005367431.1, on the reverse strand, counting down.
TGATCCCAGCATCTGGCGCCCATCGGTCAGCTGAGTGACACTCCTGCTGTGGGAGCGCACTGACCACCAGGGGGCAGCTCCTGCGTTGAGCATCTGTCCCCTCCTGGTCAGTGCGCATCATACCAACCGGTCGAATGGTCCCTTAGGCCATATATATATATATAAAATTGATTTTTAGAGAGAGGAAGGGAGAAAAAGAGAGAAACCCTAATCCTAATCACTGACCAGGGATTGAATCTACAACCTGGGTATGTGCCTGGATAGGGAATTGAACCCACCACCTTTTGGTATACAGGACTACACTCCAATCAACTGAGCCACACAGACCAGGGCCATTGTCTCTTACTTTTCCTTTGTCCCCAGTAAGCTGATAGCTTTTGGAAGGCCCTGGACTGTGGCTTCCCACCTCTGAGGCCCCAGAACCTGGCAGGGTGGGGGTCAGTTAATGTTTAACAAGTGGGTGAATAAGTGTATTTTAAGGGAGCTGAAGGAAAAGGGGGTCTTGCTCTGCCCTCTGGGAGTCTTTCCACTGAGTCAAAGAGCCCAAATGAAATCTGGTCAACTTATTATTCCCATTAGCAGAGTCACAAACTGACACTGGTCATGGTTCAGTCCTTAGCTCCAGCCACTGGGGTGAACCCTCCCAGAGCTGACATTAACTCCAAGGCTCTCTCCACCCTGGAGGGAGGGAGGTATAGAGAGGGCGCTTCATTACACAAGTGCGCAGTGACAGTGACAGGTGGGCTGTCTACCCAGCCCAAGGGGTAAATAAACATCACAGGCGTCCTGTAACCGAAAGAGAAGAAGCAGACTGTTCACAACAAGGTTGGCTGGCCCCTGGTGTGGTGAGTAGCTACATTTTCATTCTGTTTTTTCCATTTCGTGCTGTTTAGAGCATGTATTACCTTTTGAAGCAAAAGCAAAACCCGAATAAAATATTGCTTTCAAAGTTGTCTTATTGTGCATGTGTTTTGATTTTTGTGGCTTCTTCTTCTTTTTTTTTTTTTGATCCTCACTGGAGGATATATTTTCACTAGAGGCCTGGTGCATGGATTTGTGCACTGGTGGGGAGGAGGTCCCTCAGCCCGGCCTATGCCCTCTCACAGTCCAGGACGCCTCAGGGGATGTCAACCTGCCGGCCGAGGGATCGGGCCTAAGCCAGCAGTCAGACATCCCTCTCGCAGTCTGGGACCCCTGGCTCCTTACCTCCTGCAGTGGAGGTGGGAGAGGCTTAGACTCGCCAGATGTGAGCCCGGCTTCTGGCTGAGCAGCGCTCCCCCTGTGGGAGCACACTGACCACCAGGGGGCAGCTCTTGCATTGAGCATCTGCCCCCTGCTGGTCAGTGCGTGTCATAGCGACTGGTCATTCCACCGTTTGGTCGATTTGCATATTAGGGTTTTATTACATAGGATTGAATTTTTACAGAGAGAGGAAGAAAGAGAGAGAGAGAGGAGACATTTTGCATATTAGGGTTTTATTATATAGGATTGAATTTTTACAGACAGAGGAATAGAGAGAGAGAGGAGACAGGGATCAGTTGCTTCCCCAAAGCCCATCCACCAGGGATCAACCAGAAACCTGGGTATGTGCCCTGACTGGGAATTGAACCCTGGACTCAACCAACTGAGTCACACCAGCAAGGACTGTGGCTTATTATTCATTATTTTCAGTGGAGTAGAAGCCAGACTTCTTTCCCCAATGCACACACAGATTCTGCACACATACAAACCCCAGGAATTAAATCATTATTATACAAAATTACAAGGAACAAGAGGCGGTGGGGGAGGAGCCTGGGTCCTGGAAAGGTCCTGGTGTGAAAAGGCCTTTGGGTAAGAATAGGAGCAGATCCAGTTCAACCAGGTGGCCCTAGCCTCTTACCTCACTGCAGGCTTTACCCCCAGGCCCCAGAGCTCTGGCACACCTGGTGAGGGGGTGGGGAAAGGAGAGGAGTGGAGGAGTGAGGGGGTGGGGCAGTACATGTAGGGGCAGCACAAAGAAAGCCTTGGACTTTGCCACATTCCCTCTGTGACTGCACTAAAAAAAATAAATAAATGAATTTCCATCTGCTCTTTTTCTATAAGCATCTAATAACATGTTTTGAAGCAAAACAATGACAATATTTTAAAAACACAATTTTCAAAGCAACTTTTCCAAGGGAGCTCTCTTTTACTTCTTTGCCTCTGGGCCAGGCCATCCTGCAGGGGCAGTTAATGGGACCCGGACCTGAGGGGTATCCGCCAGCTCGCCTCCCCTTGCTGCTATCTTAGCAGAAAGAGCCGCAGATCCTCAGGCCAAGACGGAAATGAGTCCCCCACAAAACGCACGACCCCAAGACCCTCCTAGGTCTTGCACACGTTAATTTTACAACCAGCATAAAAATTCTGAGGATTTTGGAGTGCAGAGGATCCGCTTCTAGTTTTCCTAAGACTGTCTTCTGCTTAATTAAGGAAAACACTGCTGTGCTCACCAGCTGAAGCAACACAGGAAGGACCATGAAGGGAACTTCTCCCAGCTCCACCTCCCCAGGTTGCCCCGGAGTCCAAGCCAAAGGTGGACTCCCAAAATAGGGCTGTGGCGGGGAGGGCGGAGGGGGGGGAAAGGCTTTGAGCACTCGGGCTCTGGAGCCACACCAATGGATGTGGGCTTGGATCCCTATGGCTTACCTTCATTTCTTCATTTATAAAACTGTGCCAAGCACTGCCCTACAGGCCTGATGCATAATGAATTTCATCCTGACCACAACACTAGGAAGGAGTTGCTAAAACTGTGCCAAGCACTGCCCTACAGGCCTGATGCATATTAATGAATTTCATCCTGACCACAACCCTAGGAGGGAGTTGCTGTTATTATCATTTTACAGAGAAAAAAGTTAGGAAAGCTACTAAAGTCACACAGCTAGTGCATAGCAGAGTTAGAGTCTCTGGTCGGGTAGCTCTCAGTTGGTTAGAGCATTGTCCTGATGTGCCAAGGGTATGGGTTTGATCCCGGGTGAGGGCACATACAAGAAACATACCAGAAGCAATCAATGAATGCATAAATAAGTGGAACAGCAAGTGGATGTATCTCACCCTCTCTTTCTCTCTCTTGCCCTGTCTCACTAAATCAATCAATCAATCAATCAATCAAATCACAGAGTTGGGATTTGAACCCAAGCAGTTTGCCACCACTAAGTTTTAGGGCCCCTCACTGCACAAACATGGTAAAGTCCTTATGAGCTTAAAAAAAAAGTTTTTAAAAAATAATAGTGGAGCCCGGCCAGCATGGCTCAGTAGTTGAGTGTCGACCTATGAACCAGGAGGTCACAGTTCAATTCCTGGTCAGGGCACATGCCCAGGTTGTGAGCTCAATCCCCAGTGTGGGGCCTGCAGGAGGCAGCAGATCAGTGATTCTCTCTCATCATTGATGTTTCTATCTCTCTCTCCCTCTCCCTTCCTCTCTGAAATCAATAAAAATATATTTTAAAATAATAGTGGATTTAAAAGTAACAAGAAGAATAGAAAAAACAAAGAAGAGAAGGGAGAAGAGAAAAAAAAAACAAAACAGAAAGCAGACCTTGGTGATGTAGGCAGCTGCTAAAATTTTCTCTTTAGTGCTTTTAAAACTAGAGGCCTGGTGCACGAAATTCATGCACTGAGGGGGTTGTCCCTCAGCCCAGCCTTCACCCTCTCCAATCTGGGACCCCTTGGAGATGTCCCAACTGCCGATTTAGGCCCAATCCCCCAGGGACATCCCTCTCACAATCCGGGACTGCTGGCTCCTAACTGCTCACCTGCCTGCCTGCCTGATTGCCCCTAACTGCTTCTGCCTGCCAGCCTGATCACCCCCTAACTGCTCCCCTGCTGGCCTGATTGACGCCTAACTGCTCCCCTGCCAGCCTGACCACCCACAACTGCCCTCCCCTTCTGGCCTGGTCACCCCAGTGGAAGCTGCATGGAGCAGCAGCTGGGACCTGCCCCTCGGAGGGGCTGAGGGAACTCTGGGAAAGCTGTGTGGAGCAGCCGCTGGACCTCCCACCCTCCCACGGGGCCAAGGGAACTGCAGCGGCAGGCGCATGGAGCAGCCAGCCCCACCCCTGCTGTGCACGCTGCCATCTTGTGAGGGTGTTATGGCGTGAGGGTTAATTTGCATATTACCTCTTTCTTATATAGGAGAACATTTATGCTTTTTAAATTCTTTTTAAAGTTATAATTCTAGTATGTGCTCATAAATATTTCAAACAAATTTTTAAAAACTCACCATTGCCTGGCAGGTGTGGGTCAGTGGTGGAGCATCGACCTATGAACCAGGAGGTCATGGTTTGATTCCAAGTCAGGGCACATGCCCAGGTTGTGGGCTCGATCCCCAGTGAAGGGCATCCATGATTCTCTCGCATCATGGATGTTTCTACCTCTCTCTTCCTCTCCTTCTTCTCGCTCTAAAATCAATAAAAAATATATTAAAAATAAAGTCACCATCATTATGGAAAACAGTATGGAGATTCCTCAAAAAATTAAAAAGTAGTACTACCAGATGATCCAGCAATCCCACTTCTGGGTACTTATCCAGAGGAAATGAAATCAGGTTCTCCGAGATATTTGCACTCCCATGTTCTTTGGAGCATCATTCACAATAGCCAAGATATGGAAACAGCCAAGTACCCGCTGACAGATGAATGGATGTCTTCAGCTATGAGAAAGAAGGAAATCCGGCCATTTGTGACAACATGGGTGAACCTGGAGGACATTTGCTATATGCTAAGTGAAATAAGCCAGACAGAGAAAGACAAGTACCATGATCTCACTTATATGGGGAGATTTTAATTGAATTAAGTTTAGAGGTCTAATGTACTGGCATAATGACTGACTATACTTAATAATAATACTGTATTGATCACTAAAATATGCTAAGAGCCTGGAATGTTTGCTCAGTGGTTAGAGCATCAGCTCAAGGACCAAGGGGTTGAGGGTTCACCTCCCGGTCAAGGGCAAGTACCCGGGTTGCAGAATCCCTGCCCTGGTTGTGGGTGTGCAGGGAGGCAACCTATCAATGTGTCTCTCTCACATGGATGTTTCTCTCTCTCTCCCACTCCTGCCCTCCCTTCTACTCTCTCTAAAAATCAATGGGGAGCCCTAGCCTATTTGGCTCAGTGGGTAGAGCATCGGCCTGTGGACTGAAGGATCCCGGGTTCGATTCTGGTCAAGGGCACATGCCTGAACTGTGGGCTTGGTCCCCGGTGGGGGGCATGCAGGAGGCAGCCAATGATTCTCTCTCATCATTGATGTTTCTC
>NW_005367431.1:273297-283012 GCF_000412655.1 Myotis brandtii | reverse complement strand
ATATGTATAGCAAATCATCATATTGTACACCTTAAATATATATAACTTAAAATATATATATAATTTTTATTTAAACATATATAAATAAATGTATTCTTTCATTGGATTTTTCATCACTTTGCACAGCAGGGGTTCTAAACATCTTTTTATGTTCCTCAGCCATTTCTTTTGTGTGTGTGTGTGAGTGTGTTTTAGTTTTTCATTTATTAGTCATAGACTTTCTGGAACAGACTGTTTCTTAAACAAACCAAATATAAGACATCTATTTAAAACACTTTTGAAATCCAAATAATTTTTTTTTGGTAAATAATGATTTACAAATGGAGTCATTCCATTAACATTTTGACAGGTTATTAATTAATTTTTTATTGTTTAAAGTATTACATATAGTATTATATGTCTCCTTTTCTCTCCATTGACTTCCCTCCTCCACAGCCATTTCTTTCGTGAATTGCCTATTTGTTTTCTTTATTTGTTATTGTCATTTTGTTTTTAGGTGAGCTGTGCTTACACTATGTATATCACATATATTTTATAAATATATGTCATTTTTAAAAATACATATATATTTTTATTGCTTTCAGAGAAGAAGGGAGAGGGAGAGATAGAAACATCAATGATGAGAGGGAATCATTGATCGGCTGCCTCCTGCACGCCCCCTACTGGCGATCGAGCCCACAACCTGGGCATGTGCCCTTGGCCAGAATTGAACCCGGGACCCTTCAGTCTGTAGGCCAATGCTCTATGCACTGAGCCAAACCAGGTAGCGCCCAATATGTCATTTTTAAAACTTAGTTTTGGGCTCTTGCAATACATACTTCTAATTTTTTTTTCCTCATTAAATGAATCAATCTTTTACATCATGGTTTTGTGTTTGTTAGGAACACTTTCCTGAACCCCACATTATAAACGTATTCTCATATTTTCTTCCTAAACTTTGATGGCTTTAGGTTTAACAATTAAATCTGTAAGGAAGCTCGACTCCATCTGGGCCACAGCCCAGCCTCTCTGAGAGTTGTTCCTCCCAACCAGGATGACTTGCTGGGGCTTAAATATTATGGCCCTGACTTTCCTGCTAGAGAGGTTGACACATAGTGAGACATCCTCAAACAAAGAACTCTTTTCCTTCTAATCCTGCAAAAAAATCAGTTCGATGTGGGAAACTACCTTCCTGGTCTGCCCTCCGGCAAGCTCTAATCCATAAAATCTACCCTTTGTTCTGGGTGCCTGCCTCCCCCTGTGTCTCCATCACCTTTAACTGACAATTAGAGGCTCACACTCCCCAACTGGCCCTGCCACCTGCACACAGCACTTCACTCCCCCCTCACCCAGTGAATCACACTGGGAACTTCCGTAGGGCTCCCATCCCAGGTACCCTTCTGTAGCTAGAGCCTGGTAGACAGGAGGTGCTCCCTATCTGTTTGTTGAATAAATATATAAACAAAAACAAGTAGATTCAGTGCTTACTATATGCACTTATCCTATATATGTGCTTATATGATATTCATCCCTATATACTTTCCTACCTATAAAGTAATATATGACTATTATAAAATATTTACAATTATAGGCGTCTATAAAACGTTCCTGTCCCCCATAATCCTGTCCCTTAGTGGTAACCACTGAGAACAACTTGACATACAAATATTATTTTAGCCCTAGCCAGTTTGGCTCAGTGGATACTAGTTGTACCAGTTAATAATGCGGGTTTTTTTCAATAGATGGAGTTACACTATTGTTGATATATATGCGATTTGATATGTATGCTATTTGGTTGTATTGACAACAGCTTCAAAACTTCATATGTCAAATATTCTGAAGGTGTTAACATCATCGATATTTCTATGCTTAAAAATGTCGAATTTCACCCTAACCGGTTTGGCTCAGTAGATAGAGCGTCGGCCTGTGGACTGAAAGGTCCCAGGTTCGATTCCAGTCAAGGGCATGTACCTTGGTTGCTGGCACATCCCCAGTGGGGGGTGCTGCAGGAGGCAGCTGATCGATGTTTCTCTCTCATTGTTGTTTCTGACTCACTATCTCTCTCCCTTCCTCTCTGTAAAAAATCAATAAAATATGTTTTTAAAAAAATGTCGAATTTCGTGCCAAAAAAAGAACATTTGCGTGAGGTTTTAATTCATTACTTTATTTTGAAGAAAAGTGCTGCTGAAAGTTATCGTATACTTCAGGAAGCTTATGGTGAACATGCTCCACCTCAAGATACTTGTGAACGCTGGTTTAAACGCTTTAAAAGTGATGATTTTGATGTGAAAGACAAAGAACATCTAGGTCAATTTGAACCACACTTTGATTATAAAACGACTAGAATGGGCCAATAAAGCACTTTTGATGTTTCTCTTGAAATTACCGTGTTTTCTTTGATTACAAAATCCGCATTATTAACCTGTACACCTAGTAGAGTGTCAGACTAAGGACTGGTCAAGGGCACATACCTCAGTTGCAGGCTCCTTCACGGTCTGGGCCCTGGTCAGGGCACGTGCAGGAGGCAACCAATGGATGTTTCTCTCACATGGATATTTCTCTCTGTCTTTCCCTCCTTCTTCCACTCTCTCTAAAAAATCAATGGAAAAATATCCTCGGGTGAAGATTAAAAAAGCAAAGAAACAAACAAACAAATATTATTTTCAATTCTTCCAACAGCTGTTAAGATAGGTGTTATTATCCCATTTTCCTATAAAAGAAAGTAAGACCCAGAAAGGTGCAGCAACTTGATCAGGGTCATAGAGCTGGTAAGTGTTGAGTCAGGATTGGCAGGAGCAGTCTTTGCTCCTTTCACTGAGACTTACTGTTACACCCACAGACTAGTAAGTGAAAGGTCCTGAAGTCTTTTGTGGAATTAAATGGAATAATGGGAGCAGCCAGCAATGCCCGGAACTCAGAGGAATACTGGAAGTAGGAGGACTCCCTCATGGTTTCTCTTGGACTTACCACTTACCACGTCCAAGGCTCTAACATTCGGGGATTTGATGCATAACCCATGGTGGGATCACACGTGCTGTTCTCTACAGGCCAGGCCCTGGATAACGTGTTCACCAGCAGAGGAGGTCACAGTCCTGGACTGAGCCCGAAGGACATTGTGATGGGAGATGCACCCTAGACAAGTTCAGGAGACTGGAGCCCTAATCCTGGCTGTGCCATACCCTTGCTGTGTGACCTTGGGCAAGTCACCTCACCTCTGAGCTTTCACTTTGCATTTGTAGAATAGAGAGATAATAAAATCTGCTCTCACTGAGTCACAGCGTTATGGGGAGGTAATGGGCATGAAACTGGAAATGTTGGGGGACCTTTTGCTCCCTAAGTCTTTTGTGCTTTCCTCTTGCTTTGTACTTATTATCCTGCATTGGAAATATCTTTTTACCAGTCTGGCACCGCTGAGAGGAGAAAGGGAATAAATCATATATATAAGTATATATAAGTGCCAAGTCCTCCATGTGCCTTAGGTTTGTTGGACAACAAGGAGTTAAGCTGACAAACTCCAGAAACAATTGCCTGGGTTCAAATTCCAGCTCCACCAATTCAAATTGTGTGAATTGGGGCAACTTACTTAACCTTCCTAGGACTCGGTTTCCTCATCTAAAACAAGGATAAGGTAGCACACACCTCATCCTATTCGTAAGAAGAGTAATTGAGCCATTCATTACACTTAATGTGTTTAGAGCAGGGGTCAGCCAATTTCAGCCCACGGGCCGAATCTGGCCTGCTGTGGATTTTTATGTGGCTCAGGAGCTGACAACGGTTTTAACATTTATAATCCCATTAAAAAATTAGTGGAATTTGCTTTCTCTTATGTTATATAAGTACCTACATGATAGCTTCAATTTTGGCTCTTTGCCTGCAAATCTTAAAATCTTTACTATCTGGCCCTTCACAGAAAAAGTGTGCCAACCCCAGGTTTAGTATAATTCCTGACCCCTAGGAAGAGCCCAGTGACTGTTAACTATTTCTTACAATGGTAAGAGATAAGTACTTTTGTCTGCATTCTCACAGGTGGTAAAATTAAAGTTTAGAGATGGGTAGTGACCCTGGTCACACCTATAATTCTGGCAGCATTGCTCTGGGATGTTGGGGAGTCTGTGAGGGTGCCAGGGGCCCACCCATGCAGATGAGTCCTCAGCCATCACCCATTCACTGCTCAGGTGCCTGGCTCGGAAGAGGCCTAGAGGAGTCCTGCCCCCGGCACAGGGGGTGAGGCACAAATTCCCTTCACTGTGGATTTCACCGTGGAATCCTCAGTCTGAGGATTTCAGCAACCCAGCCTCATCCACCCAGCATACATTCATAAAACAAATATTTATGGAGAAGCAAGCTGTGGGCTTCACTGTTTCCCTGCTGGTCTGAGGGTGCCAGCATACATTCATAAAACAAATATTTATGGAGAAGCTCTGGGCTTCACTGTTTCCCTGCTGGTCTGAGGGTAGGACAGACAGGCAGCTGACGGGCTCCTGCCCAGGGCCTCACTGCTGCAGCAGAGAATGGTACAGAAAGCTCCGCCAGAGGATGAGGGAGGGAGGAGGCTGAGAACAGCTGCAAGGACAAGAGACATGGCCGAGGGCTGACCCCAGAACAGAGGGAGCCCATGAAGGAAGGCTCCCTCCCATGAACTGGGCATCATAAATCTGTCTGGATTAAAAGCTCAGGGTTTGGAATCCCCGCTCCAGCTACTATTTATGTGGCCTTGGGCCAGCCACTTCCTCTTCCTGCGCATGGAGGCAGAAGTGACCTTAACAACCACCCAGGCAGAGGCCTTCATTTTGCAGTTAAGAAACTGTTATGGGCTAAACTGTGTCCTCCTAAAATTCATATGTTGAATATGTAACCCCCACTACCTCAAAATGTGACCTTCTTTGGACACAGGGTCTTCACAGAGGTAATCAAGTTAAAGTGAGATCATTAGGGAAATTCGGAGATAGGTGTGCGCACAGAGAGAGCACCATATGAAACTGAAGGGAAGATTGGGGTGCTGACTCCATAAGCCAAGTATCACTGAAGATTGCCTGCAAACCTCCAGGAGCCAGGGAAGAGGCACAGACCAGATTCTTCCTCGTAGCCCTAAGAAGGAAGCAACCCCATTGACACTGTGATCTCAGACTTCTGGCTTCCAAAACTCTCAGACGATGCATTTGTGTTGTTTAAAACAACCGCTTTGTGAGACTTTGTTAGGGTAGTGCTAGCAAACAGAAACAAAAATTGAGGCCAGGAGACCTGCATTCTTGCCCCAATTAGATTTGGCTGTGTAACAGTGCTTAATCTTGTCTTAAATAAAGAAATTATATATATACTAGAGGCCCAGTGCACAAAAATTTGTGTACTTGGTGGGGGGGGGGGAGGTCCCTCACCCTGGCCTGTGCCCTCTGCCAGTCTGGGACCCCTCGGAGGATGTCCACCTGCTGGCTTAGGTCCACTCCCCAGGGGATCGGGCCTAAGCTGGCAGTCAGACATCCCTCTGGCAGCCCGGAGCCCTCCGGGGATGTCCACTTGCCAGTGGGGAGCAGGCCTAAGCTGCAGTCGGACATCCTTAGCGCTGCTGAGGAGGCGGGAGCGGCTCCCACCACCACCGCTGTGTTGGCAGCTGTCAGCCTGGCTTGTGGCTGAGCAGAGCTCCCCCTGTGGGAGCGCACTGACCACCAAGGGGCAGCTCCTGCATTGAGCGTCTGCCCCCTGGTGATCAGTGTGTGTCATAGTGACCAGTCATTCCCAGTCGTTCTGCTGTTAGGGTCAATTTGCATATTATCCTTTTATTATATAGGATAGTAGAGGCCGGGTGCATGGATTCATGCACCAGTGGGGTCCCTTGGACTGGCCTGTGGGGATCAGGCCGAAACTGACTCTCTGACATCCCCCAAGAGTTCCCGGATTGCAAGAGGGTGCACGCCAGGCCGAGGGACCCCACTGGTGCACGATCAGGGCCAGGGAGGGACCGCGGGAGGGCTCCACGGCATGTCCGGCCCTTCTCGCCCAGACCCAATCGGCCAGACCCCAGCAGCAAACTAACCTACTGGTTGGAGCATCTGCCCCCTGGTGGTCAGTTCACGTCATAACGACTGGTTGAACGGTTGAACGAATGGTCAGACACTTAGCATATTAGGCTTTCATTATATAGGATATTGATTGATTGATTGATTGATTGATTTCAGAGAAGAAAGGAGAGGGAGCAATAGAAACATCAATGATGAGAGAGAATCATCAATTGGCTGCCTCCTGCACGCCCCACACTGGGGATGGAGCCCATAACCCGGTCATGTGCCCTAACGGGGAACTGTGACCTCCTGGTTCATAGGTCAATGCTCAACCACTGAGCCACATAGACCAGGCTAATATTGTCTTAAGATCAATTTCCTTATCTATAAATTTCTATCAGGATCCTAACAATTCAACAAATATTTCAATCACTTATTGTGTTTCTGGTCCTTGGAATTCAGAGATAAATAAAGCCTAGCTCTGGCCTATGGAGAGATTACAGTTGGAGCACAACACTGTACAACTGTTGTAATTTGTCGTAGAGTAAAATATTATCTGTAGGTTCATAGACATCTGTACAGAATATAGTAGGAGCAAAGAGGAAGGAAAGGTCAGTTCTTCCTGGAAGGTACAGGTGACATGTGAGCTGGGTTTTGAAAGATGTGCTGGTGCTCACCAGGCTGAGAAGGCCAGGTGGGGAGGGGTGGGTGAGGCATTCTAGGCAGAAGGAACAGCTTTGCAAAAACCCAAAGAAATGAAACAGCAAGAAGTGTTTAGGGGAACTGTAAGTCATTCAATAGTGTCAGACCCAAGAAAAATGGGAAGAGGGCTGCCCTGAGAGTTAGCCTGGTCAATGGAGTAGAGTGTTAGGGGCATGACTCTTGAGGGCAGGTAGACCTGGAATCAAACTGCCTCCTACCAGGTACCCAGTGTGACCTTGGGCAGGTTAATCAACTGCTCTGGCCCTCAGTTTTCTCACCTCATTTATTCATTTATTCGATTATTAAACACAGTGTGTGGGACACTGTCTTGGGTGTTCATAGTACAATGGTGAACAGGGCAGTCAGGGCTGATGGGTTCTTGTCATCATGGGGCTTAGTCTATTGGGAAAGACAACTACAATAAAAAAGTTATGTCTATTAGGGTTAGGTTTTGCTAATGCACTAACTCTCTATCTCTCTCCCTTCCTCTCTGTAAAAACTCAATAAAATATATTAAAAAAAAAAGACAACTACAAAAAAAAGAGTTATGTCTATTAGGGTTAGGTTTAGCTGCTAATGCACTAAGCCCAAAACAATTTCGTCAGGGCGGTGGTCCAGATTCTGTTGTCAGAACACAGGTTTCCTCTGTTTTTGACCCCACTTTGCTTGGTCTTAACCTCAAGATGCAAGAAGCCAGTTTTACACTCCAAGAAGAAATAAAACAGTGAAAGGGATACCCAGAGTCTCTAAAGAAGAGTTCACACTTAAGACACTTAAGACTCTTATGAAGAGTCTCTAAAGAATAGGATACCTCCATCTCCGTCCCATTGGCCAGACCATCATGTACCACATTAGTTGCAAGGAAGTCTGGGAAATTTAGTCTTTATTCTAGACTTTATGACCAGTTGAATATTAGAAATTCTATTATCAGAGAAGAGGGGACAATCAGCAGACTTTGCCAAGCAAGTATAACAGAAATTGCATGGGAAATTCCTGGTGTACCAGATGTGGAGATTTGACCCCAAAATGGGACAAATAGGCACTAAGTCCTCAAATTCTAAAAAGAACCACAGTAATTGGAGGACCTCCAGAGAGCGGCAATTTCAGGCGTGTGAACTCTGCAGTTTCACAAGACCCCATCTTCAGAAGGGCCCCAGGCTTGGTTTAGTGCTCTGCTGTCGTCCCTTTGAAATTCTTAATAATTTCATCTTTGAACTTGTGTTTTGTAAGAAATCTGAGGATGGTGGGGCCTGTGCATGAGCAGAGCAGATAAGCACCATGTGACTGCCATTCCTTGCCGCCCTCATTTGCATACAGTGTTCAGGAGGCTGTGGACCCAGAATTTTAGTGGACTCACTGCAAGAGCAAAGAAAGTGAGCTACCTCCACGCCCGAGGAAGGGTGAGCTCTGATAGTCCCAAGGGGTCATGGTTCCTATTCAAACCAGAACCTGTTTCAAAAGCAGAAAGAGGCCAGTAGCATTCTCAGAAACGCAAGTGGCTGGAGAACCCTATCCTATCACTTCTTACTCATGTTACTTTCCTGTGTTAACCAGCCACTTGTTCTGAGATAGGGCAACTCAAAATTCATTTCATTCCTTATTCATCAGTAATTATTTCATATGAATTATTAGCAGTGGTGGTTATTATTAAGATTAACATTATGATAAGTAGTAGTAATTATTTCATTTCCTTCCTTATTCATCAGTAAGCCATGCTGATAGAATGCGTGCATATCAAGAAGTGAAATAAAAGCAGCTGAGTCTGGCACAGCATTCCATTGTTCTGGTAAACATGTATGTTTGTATGAGCTATGAAACACAAATGGTGTAAATTGGGTGATTCTGCCCAAGAGTTAAATATTCTTACTGTTGCATTTGAAACCAGAATTTTATTTAGAATACATAATATTAAGAACAAAATTAGCCCTAACTAGTTTGGCTCAGCGGATGGAGCGTCGGCCGGCAGACTCAAGGGTCCCAGGTTCGATTCCGGTCAAGGGCATGTACGTTGGTTGCGGGCACATCCCCAGTGGGGAGTGTGCAGGAGGCAGCTGATCAATGTTTCTCTCTCATTGATATTTCTAACTCTCTATCCCTCTCCCTTCCTCTCTGTAAAAAAATCAATAAAATATATTAAAAAAAAGAACAAAATTATTATGTTTGAAGGGACTGAGAAAACGTCAGTGTTGCTGGAGCCAAGAATGTAAGACAAGGTGAGAGAGGTATAGGGAGCTGGGCGTTAAAGCGTCTTAATAGTCCTGGCTGGGTAGCTCGGTGGCTTAGAGCAGGGGTGGGCAAACTTTTTGACTCGAGGGCCACAATGGGTTCTTAAACTGGACCGGAGGGCCGGAACAAAAGCATGGATGGAGTGTTTGTGTGAACTAATATAAATTCAAAGTAAACATCATTACATAAAAGGGTACGGTCTTTTTTTTTTTTTAGTTTTATTCATTTCAAACGGGCCGGATCCGGCCCGCGGGCCGTAGTTTGCCCACGGCTGGACTAGAGAGTCATCCTGATTCACCAAGGTTTCAGGTTCGATCCTGGTCAGAGCACATACAAGAATCAACCAATGAGTGCATAAATAAGTGGAACGACAGATCGCGTGTGTTTTTCTCTCTCTCTCTCTCTCATAAATAAATAAATAAATAAATAAATAAATAAATAAATAAAAATTTTAGTGTCTTCCAAACGAAGGAATCTTAACTTTGATTTTTTTCTTTTTGTTGTTTAAAGTATTACATGTCTCTTTTCCCCCTCCAGCCATTCCCACTTCCGAGGGCAAGCCCCCACCGCCCCAGTGTCTGTGTCCATTGGTCATGCTAATATGCATGCATACAAGTCCTTTGGTTGCTCTCTAACCCTCCCCCTCTCCATGCCTTCTCCCTGAGGTTGGATGGTCTACTCAGTGCCACCTTGTCCCTGGATCCATTTTTGTTCATCACTTTATGTTGATCATTATATCCCACATATGAGTGAGATCATGTGATATTTATCTTTCTCTGACTGGCTTATTTCGCTTAGCATAATGCTCTCCA
>NW_005367431.1:269139-272948 GCF_000412655.1 Myotis brandtii | reverse complement strand
TGATTTTGAGCATGTTTTCATATGTCTCTTGGCCCTTAACTTTGATTTTTATCAAACAGAAAATCATGAAAATATTTAAGGATTTCAGAGCTGTGTTTCAAAAGGGTCAATTTTGCTGCATAGACACCCTCACCTATAAAATAGAAAAGTAATGCGCCAGCTGGCATGGCACCTTTGGTTGGGCATTGTCTGCACCAAGGGGTTGCCAGTTCGCTTCCTGGTGGTGGTGCGGTAGGCAGCCAATCGGTGTTTCTCTCTCTCCCTTCCTCTCTCTCTAGAATGTATGAAAAACGTATCCTCGGGTGAGGATTAAAAATTATATATCGGCATCTAAAAGGTGGGGATTCATTTATCAGTGAACTAGAGTCAACCAATTTCAGGATGATGGAAAATGCTGGCCAAGAGTTAACTGATGAAGCATATTGGAGAAAGCAGCAAATATGAATGTGCGAGGAGGAGGCTGCAGGGAGAGAGAGAATCTATTTTTCTCACAGAGTTCTCAGATATTCCTGCCGGGGAAATGAGAGCGGGATAAAGGACTCGAGTCAGAAATGGGCTGTAAATGTAGGTACTCGTTGATGCCTTTTCATCACACAGAAGGGCAGGCTATGATGTGAGTGCTCATCTCTGTTAAGCAAACTCTGTGGAGACAGTGAGCACAGTGAGGGTGGAAGCTCCTGCCCGACATAAATCTCTCCTCAGAGCTCCTCCAGCACCA
The DNA here is from genome assembly GCF_000412655.1 of Myotis brandtii. Lineage (NCBI taxonomy): Eukaryota > Metazoa > Chordata > Mammalia > Chiroptera > Vespertilionidae > Myotis > Myotis brandtii. The sequence continues at coordinate 272,230 of NW_005367431.1, read as the reverse complement.
TGACGGCCCTCCCACTCCAGTCAGAAAACCTCCAGCAAGTTCTCACAAGTCCCCAAGAGCCTTTGCGTTGCCGCCTTCTTAGAAATGCACACCAGCAAGGCTTGCCAAGCATTTGAGGAAAGCCTGCCACATCAAAGCAGAGGACCAAGATATACAAGTAGGAAAAAAAGGCCTTGGAGGTAAAAAGATAATGTAATGGACCCCGTTGGTGTCCTTAGAGAAATCTGAAGTTATTGCAATCCATTAAACAACGCTAGCATGCTTGTTAAAATGAACAGAGAAAGACTTATTGGCATTCATAATGATTGCTTACGTTTTTTTAAAATGCATTTGGAGAATTTTAAATAAAAGGTGATAAAATTTCCCAGAATGCAGAAGACAGGCAGAGACCTGACCCAAAAATAACTATACAACTTGAATCCCCAATCATCAAAAAGAGATCAGAAAGTGCTTATAGCTCTATTATTATTACTATTATGAAATATGTTTTTATTGATTTTTTGAGAGAGAAGAAGGGAGAGGAAGAGAGAGAGAGAAAAACATCGATGGGAAAGAGAAACATCAATTGGCTGCTTCCTGCATGCCCCGCACCAGGGATTGAGCCCAAAGCCTAACCAGTAATCGAACTGGCGACCTTCTGGTACATAGGACGATGCTCAACCCACTGAGCTACACCAGTCAAGGCAAAGCTCTATTATTATTTTTAAAAAGTATGAGACCAGATGTTTGATGAGGAGCAGAATATTTAAGTGACCTCAAAATAATGTCCCACAAATATTTATTAATTACAAATTGAAAACCATGGTCACCCTGGCCAGTTGCTCAGTGGTTAGAGCCTCAGTCTGAGGATCAAGGGTCTCAGGTTCGAATCCTGGCCAAGGGCATATACCTTGGTTACTGGTTCAATCCTGAGCCTAGTCTAGGCTCATGCTGGAGGCAACCAATTGATGTGTCTCTCACACATCGATGTTTCTCTCTCTCTCTCTCTCTCTCTCTCTCTCTCTCTCCCTCCTCCCTCTCCTCCACTCTCTTTAAAAATATCAATGGAAATAATGTCCTCAGTCAAGCAGGGTGTTGCTCAGTGGTTGAGCATCGACCCTGGGGTTTGATTCCTGGTCAGGGCATATGCCTGGGTGGTGGGCTCAATCCCCAGTGGAGGGTGAGCAGGAGGCAGCCAATCAATGATTCTCTCTCATCATTGATGTTTCTATGTCTCTCTCCCTCTCCCTTCCTCTCTGAAATCAATAACAAATATATATATTTTTTAAATGTCCTCAGGTGATGATTAAAAAAATAATAATTTAAAAAATGGTAACTTTGCAGTGAAGAAACTAGGACACCAACTTAATTGAATAGTCAAAGTTAACTCACCATGATTGGGATAGCTGACAGTTTATCAAGGTACAGTACTAAGTATTGAGAAGGACACAGCTCACTTCTGTGATGTTTCTGCTAAAAATGCCCAATCTGAGCTTAATCATGAGGGAACATCAGGCAAGCTCATCTGAGGGACATTCTACAAGATAACAGCCTGGACTCTTCCAAAATGCCAAGGTTGGAAAAACAAATTAAGGCTGAGGAACTATTCCAGATTAAAGGAAGTCTTTAAAAGGACAATTAAAAACAGTATGATCTTGGGTTAGAACCTGGACTTGAGCGGGGTGGGGGGGGGGGGGGGGGGGGGGAGGCAGGCAGGAGACAGCTTTAAGTGGCATTACTACAATAATCTATATATCTATATATATAAAGAGCAGGGGCTGTCACATCTGAAACAACCAAACGGACGACCAAACAGGCTGAGAACGACCAGTCGCTATGGTGCCCACTGCAGCCAGCAAACCGGCCCGATCGGGGGTGGGGCTGGCTGGCCAACCTCCCGCAGCTCCTCCCTCCCGGCCGGCCCACTGCCCACAGCTCCTCCCGACAGTCTGGGCCCCCAATCTGCCCCGATTGGGGCTGGGCCAGCCGGACCCCACCCATGCACAAATTTGTTTACTGGACCTCTAGTTAATGATAATTGAATATGGGTTGTATATAGGTAATAATAATACCCTAATATTAAAGTTCATGATTTTATCATTGTTCTGTGGTTATAAAGGAGAGTGTCTTTGTTTTAACATGGAGAAAGACTTAGAGAGAGAGACAGAGAGAAAGGGAGAATTATAATTACGTAGGGCAAAATGTAAATAATAATTGTATATGAAATACCTTGTACTGTACTGTTCTTAAAATATTTCTGTAAGTCTAGGATTATATCAAAATAATTTTCAAAAGCCCTGACGGTGTGGCTCAGTGGTTGAGTGCAGATCTATGAACCAGTTGATCACTTCCTCCTCCCAGACGTCCTTTCTTCATTTACTTCTGGGACAACATACTCTTGGTCCTTCTACTTCTCTGGCTTCTCTTCCTTAGTATTCTTTGACAAAGCCTCCCTTCTTTTCTAACCTCTAAATGTTGGAGGTCCCCATGACACAGTCCTTGGACCCCTTCTTAGCTACCGTCTCTTCTTAGGTGATTTCATCCAGTTCCATGGGTTTAAATTCCATTTCTATGCTGACAACCACAGATTTATATCAGCAGCTCTGACCTCTTCCCTGACCTCCAGACAAGGAATTCCATTGTTGGTTAAACTTTTTCACTTGGCAGTTCAAATAGGCATCTCAAACTTAACCTAATCAGGATGATATCTTGATTTTCCTTGCTAAGCCTGCTCCTCTCCCAATTTTCTCCATCTCATCAGTGACAGCTCCATTCATCTAGTTGCTCAAGTCAAAAATATTGTATCCATCTTGATTCCTCTCCTCCTATCCATCAGCAATGCTATCAGCTCTGTCTTTAAAATATATCTCTAACCCAGCTGGTGTGGCTCAGTGGTTAAGCACCGATCCATGAACCAAGAGGTCACTGGTTCAATTCCCCGTCAGGGTACATGTTGGGGTTGTGGGCTCCATCCCCGGTGGGGGGTGGGGGAGCGGTATGCAGGAGGCAGCCTATTGAAAATATTTCTCTCCCATCAATGTTTCTATCTCTCTATCCCTCTCATTTCCTCTCTCTCTAAAGATCAATGAAAAATATTTAAAATATATCTCTA
>NW_005367431.1:261344-269047 GCF_000412655.1 Myotis brandtii | reverse complement strand
CTCTAATTTGGATACTTCTCATACCCCCACAGTCACCACATCAGTGCAAGCCACCATCATCTTTCTCCTGGATTATTTAATTTGGCTCCAAGTACTTCCACCTTTGCCCTGCCCCATAGTCTATTCTCCACTCAGCATTCAGAGCAATACTTTAAAACTTGTCATTTTTCTACTTAACTCTTTATCCCCAAAACACATCAAGCTCACATTGGGACCTTTACCTCTGCCAAGAATGTCCTTCAGATGATTCACATGATCAAGTCATTTCTCAATGTCAACTGATCACAGTGGCCTTCCCCAACCAATGAATCTAAAATAGCACTTCTAGTCCAGCTGGTGTTGCTCAACGGTTTGAGCATCGACCTATAAACCAGGAGGTCACAGTTCGATTCTCGATCAGGGCACATGCCTGGGTTGTGGAACACCCAGTAGGGGGCATGCAGGAGGCAGCCATTTGATGATTCTCTCATCATTGATGTTTCTATCTCTCCTCCCTTCCTCTCTGAAATCAATAGATATATTTTAAAATAGCCCTTCTAGTTACCCTCTATCCCTCAGCTTGCTTTACTTTTCTTATAGAACTTATCATCCCCTGATATATTTTGTATTTATTTCTTGTGATTATCTATGTCTCCTCACTAGAATGTAAGCTCTATAAGGTCAAGGATTTTTCTATGTTTTGTTTATTCATGTGTTCCCAGCACCTAAAAACCTTGACCCATAGTAGTCCTTGGCCCGTAGGAGTTGCTCAAGAAATATTTGTTGAATTAATGAATGCTGAATGATAGTTTTATTTACTTAGGAAACCCCAATCAACTCTAGTAGAAGAGAAAAAACCCCACATCAAACTTCCTGCAGTAGGTTGAATGGTAGCTCCCAAAAAAGATATGTCCACCTCTTGGGACCAGGGAATGCAAGCTTATTTGGGAAAAGAGTCTTTGCAGATGTAATTAAGTTAAGGATATTGAGATAGGATTATCTGGGTAGGCCCTAAATCCAATGACAAATGTCCTTATAAGAGACACACAGAGCAGAGAGGGACAGAGAAGAGGAAAAGGCCATGTGAAGATACAGACAGAGATTGGAGTTATTTAGCCACAAGCCACGGATCACCTAGAGCAGTGGTCGGCAAACTCATTAGTCAACAGAGCCAAATATCAACAGTACAACAATTGAAATTTCTTTTGAGAGCCAAATTTTTTAAACTTAAACTATATAGGTAGGTACATTGTTATTAACTTAACTAGAGGCCCATTGCAGGAAGATTCCTGCAAAAATAGGGCTTCCTGCAGCCAGAGTGAAGCAGAGAAGGGAGCAAAACCCGCCGAGGCAGGCTTCGCTCCCTCCTCCTCCATCCCGCTTGCTTCCCTCACACCTCCGCCACCCCGCTTGCTTCTCTGCAGCTTCGCTCCCTTCTGCAGCGCTTGGCTTCCTTCTACATTGTCTTCAGTCTTCGCTCTGTGCCAGCATATGTAAATTAACCGCCATCTTTGTTGGGTTAATTTGCATACTCATCTGATTGGCTGGTGGGCATAGTGGAGTGACACCAATTTGCATGTTTCTCTTTTATTAGTATAGATTAGGGTACTCCTAAGCTGGCCTTTGCTAAAAACGTCCTCAATCTGATTGAGGTACTTTTGCTGAGGTCGACCCCTTCCAACTCTCCCATCCACACTCGTCTTGTATACTTGTTTTGTCTATCTCCTTTCGTTCATTCTCTCTATATGTCCAAACCATCTCAACATACCTTTCTCAATCCTTGACACTACATCTTCTTTCACTCCACAACATTCCCTAAAATTAACTTAATAAACTTTACTTAAAGTTTAAGTCAACTTCGCACTGTACGTGCGTGCCCGCACGTGGTATTTTGTGGAAGAGCCACACTTAAGGGGCCAAAGAGCTGCATGTGGATCGCGAGCCACGGTTTGCCGACCACTAACCTAGAGCCACCAGAAGCTGGAGAAGGCAGGATGGACCACCCTCTACAGGATGTGGCCCTGCCACTGGAGTTTGGACTTCTGGCCTCCAGAACTCTGGGAGAGAAAATTTTTGTTTTAAGCCACCAAGTTTGTCATGGCATTTGTTATGGCAGCCTTAGGAACCAATCCACTACCAGACTAACAAGAGAATTTGGTAAGGAGATGGCTACAAGATAAATAGGACAAAATCAATTGTTTTTCTTTGTACTCTCAAGAAGTAATTAGAAAAGATAATTTAAGAGAGCCTGTATTTTCTAATTTTTCTAAATTAACTTCCAATCTCAGTGGGGAAAAAAACAGAGATGAGTTCAGAAGAACAACAGCTAACTACTAGGAATTTCAGAAAGAGAATAGACCTCTGGAGAGAGGTCTAATAACACTGACCCTCGAAGGGAAAGGGTCGGGATCCTAATCTGATCATTCCCAGAATGCAAATTTTCTTCGGTCCTCCTGTCTCCATCCAGACACCAATTTGGAGAGGCAGCCCATGGCAGGCCACAAAGAGTACAATCACACACACACACACACACACACACACACAGAGCAGGCAAACCAGCCTTACATTTATATAACTAATAGGGGTCACTCCAGGAATCCTTCCCTGGACAGCTCTGCCCCTTAATGACTTTCTGTGTCCGTCTCTAGGCTGAGAAGCAATCAGCAATTTAAAAATAGCAGCTTCTCCTGCCAAACCAAAAATTAAGTTCTGTCTCACCAGGCAGCCTTCTACATTATTAACAGCGAAGAGACTATTAAAACCTGCCTGGTCCTGCACCACAGCCTGGAAGCATCAGAAAGCCCCAGCTAGAGGTGCTCTCGGGACCCTAACTCGATGTGCTTTGGCTTGCCTCTCCCCTTGTTTACAGCGACTGAGCAATGAGCTCATCGCTCAAGGTCGCTCATCTAGGGGACTACCAAACTCAGATAACACACCCATCTCCTGGGCCTTTCTCACTCGACTGTTTAAGCAGGCTTATCTGACTGTGCGTGATTCTGTGTAGGGAAGAGGAGTCAGTGTGACGGAGGTCACCAGTGGTGTGCTGGTAATTGTCCAACCACCAGCTACTGGGTGAACAGATAGCTCTGGTTTGTAGCATTTGTTGATTTCCTTGGTGTGAATACTCTCACTGTGACTGATTTCTAGTTCATTTCCAACTCAACACCAACCTGAAAATTGAACAGTATGCAGTCAGGAGCAGAGGTGAGCAGACTCCAACACCCATGGTAAACTTGGGGCCCTTCGAGGACATGCTACCAGGGTTCTGACACCTTCTAGGTCAACTCTTGCCTCCGTCACACCTTGGCTTTTTTTTTTAATGTCACTAGTAGGGAATTATATTGAGGCAACATGAGCAGAATGGGACAGAAACTTGGGAGTCTTATAGCTTTGGTTCTCAGTAGCAGTCCCACCACTTATGACCCAATCTACCTATTCAGCTGCTTCACCAATCTGGGCCTCAGTGGCCTCACCTGTAAAATGGGGATATTGATACCTGACCAGGTGGTTGTGAGAAATAAGATAATGCCCATGTACTTGCCAATCAGTCAATATGAATTTCTTCCCTACATTACCATGAGCAATTGCTTATGATATAACACTGTGTGCAAAAATCAGAATACCAAACTCTTCCTATGATTTATTACCGGGGAGGTACTGGTTGCCTGGGATGAAGGCAGGGAGATTGACAGAGAAGAGCAAGAGGGACATTTCAAGGGTGATGTAAATATTTTTTACCTTGAGATGGTGACAGGGGGGTATGCCTTTGTCAAAACTCATCTTGCCCTAGCTGGTTTGGCTCAGTGGATAGAGCATCAGCCTGTGGACTGGTCAAGGGCATATACCCGGGTTGTATTCTTGATCCCCAGTGGGGGACATGCAGGAGGCAGCCAATCAATGATTCTCTCTCATCATTGATGTTTCTATCTCTCCCTCTCCCTCCCTCTATGAAATCAATAAAAATATATTTTTAAAAAAAACTCATCTAACTGGAGTGCCCTCAGAGGTCCCGGATCTTTTTTTTTTTTTAATATATTTTTATGGATTTTAGAGAAGTGAGAGGAGGGAGAGAGAGACAGAAACATCAGTGATGAGAATCATTGATCGGCTGCCTCCTGCACACCCCACACTGAGGATTGAGCCCACAACCCAGGCATGTGCCCTGACTGGGAATGGAATCATGACCTCCTGGTTCACAGGTCGATGCTCAACCACTGAGCAATGCCAGCCGGGCTGGATCTGTCTCTTGCTTCAGCCTCTGACCACCCTCTAATGTCTTTTCCAGTCACCACCTTTGGAACCACCTCAGCCATCCTCAGCCTCCGAGACCAGCCAACACCGTTTTTGGGGTCTTTTTAAAAAACTTAACTTCTTATTGCCAAACAAGCAGGAGCTCCCAATTCCTCAGAGTTATTCCACCGAGGGAGGGGGAGGCTGCCGTCAGCCGCCTGGCTGGCTGCATCTGCGGCCCCACACCTACCTCTCTCTGCTGTTTCGATTCCGACCAGGACGATGTGGCTCTGGAGGGCTGGGCCCTTCTTCCGAGAGTTGGTGAAGGAATGGAGGGCGCTGAGCAGCTTAAAGATGGAAAACCAGCGAGGCGGCCGCATTCTCTCCAGGACGCGCTGAAGCCTCCCAAGATGAGGGGGCAAAACTCAGGGCCCATGGCAGCCGCCCTGGCCTTGGAGAAGCACCTGAGCCAGGCCCCGTGGAGCTGCCGCCCTGGGTTCCACCCGCACAGACCCTCAGCTCTGGGACTTCCTGCAGAACCACTTCCCGGGCAGGAGGTGAACCTCATCAGGAAGATGGGCGACACCTGCCTCACCCCCAGGCTGCGGGCCCCAGGCTGGGCTGGGGAGTGTCTCCTCCGGAAGCCTCCCCCTCAAGCACCACCAGGAGCCTTTGGAGCCCAGAGGCCTCTGCTTCCCCTGGTGTCTGGCTTTTGCCTGAGCCTCTCCCCAAAACCACTAGCCATTCTTTTCACCACCCTAGAGCGCTCTCCCGTGCATGGGACCAAATGAAACAATAAAGCTTTTTGCAGAAAAAAAACAAAAACTCATCTAACTGTAGAGCTGTGGATGCCTCTATTAAAAATGAAAGAAAAGTGGGGGAAGGAGCATGATTATACATGACAAGTTCCTTTAAAAAGCAAACACATTAACAAGTGGATATGAGGATAAGAGAAAGAGTTAGGTGAGCAGGCTCACCAGGCCAGGCTAAAACCCTCCTCTGGCCTTGCCTGGAGGTGGCCTGAATCCCTCTCTCTAACATGGAAGTGTCCAGGCAGCTGCTGATCACAGTGACCACGGGGCCCTGAGCTTAGGCAAGGGAGCTATGTTGTCTGGCATCAGCACAGACCACCCAACACCTTCCCAGCAGGCCCGTGCTCCCAGACCACCTGCTGAGGGAGCCAGACCAGGAAGTCAGAGTTTAGTCAGGCTTTCATTGTGCGAGGGATACTGAACCCAGGCCATGTGACTCAGCTGTGAAAGCTCACCCTGTAGAGCTGGCTGTTGGACCACGTTTATCCAGCAGACGTGGCAATCAACCCAAGCACGCCTTTGAAGTCTGTTAAGTAACACCTTCCGGCTTCCTGGATTCCTTCAGCCAGTGCCCTGTGTGCTGTGTTAAATTTGACCCTCTCCAACCCATTGGCATCTGTAATCTGACTGGAAGCTGTTGCCAAGATACCAAAGGCTTATGAAGCCTAAAGGAAACCTGTCCTGCAATATTAACAGAAGAAGAAGGAAAAAAAAATGTTCAAAACGGTCTCTCGAACAGAAACCAGTAAGATCTGGCCTCTTTCACACCCTTTCCTACCCCCCAAAATGTGCCACATATAAACGAGAAGAGAGAAAAGACAGCGGTTACTTCAAGACGGAATATGAGTAATTAGTAAGATGAGCAGAACTTCCTTTCCTGTCATACGTGGCCTAAGACCCTAGCAGATATAAATTCTTGTATATTGTGTTTCCATTTCATTTCTATGAATTTTAATCTGGACACCAAAAGATGGGCAACAGAGTTCAATATTAAGATTTAGCTTTTGAGCCCTAGCCACTGAGGTTTGGCTCAGTGGATAGTGTCGTGTTGGCCTGTGGACCAAAGGATCCCAGGTTCGATTCTGGTCAAGGGCATGTACCTCGGTTGCAGGCTCCTCCCCAGCACAGACCCTGGTTGAGGCTCCTGTAGGACGCAATCAATCAATGGGTTTCACTCACATTGATGTTTCTCTCTGTCTTTCCCTCTCTCTTCTACTCTCCCTAAAAAAAATTTAAAAAAATAAAATAAAATAAAAAGATTTACCTTTTGAAAGAATCTAATGCAATTTTCACTTAGTTGTCTCCTGTGGGTGAGCAAATCTATAACAATAAAAGGATAATATGCTAATTAGACCGGACAGCCAAATGACCATCAGACGTCATTCCGGATGTCCTTCTGGACGAAGCCGTGGTGGCGGGGGCCGAGGCAGAGGTGGTTAGGGGTGATCAGGCAGGCAGGCAGAGTGGTTAGGGGCCATCAGGCAGGCAGACAGGCGAGCAGTTAGGAGCCAGCGGTCCCGGATTGTGAGAGGGGGCAGACCAGGCTGAGGGACACCCCCCCTGCTCCATGCACGAATTCTGTACACCAGGCCTCTAGTAATATAGAAATGTCTAAACATCTAATTATACTGAACTTAAAAAATGTTTTACAATAAAGAATAAAAGAGTAATTGAATGTTATCTCTTTTTATCTGTAAGAATAATGTGTTTATAGTGTTTCCCTATTTTTCTGGGAAAGTAATTTGAAAATCACATAACACTAATTTGTGGAAAGTATCTTAACAAGACTTTGGGATGGACTGATGCCAAAAAAACCACATTTCTTATTCCAGAACACAATTTGTGGTGCGCTATGTCTACAAAATGCAACTCTGAATAAAAACAACTTGCCTTGAAGAGTGGATTCTTCAGAATAGAAATTAACTACTGCCTCTAAAATAAGAAACTTGTAAATAAGTTGGCCACATAGGCTGATTTAATTTTGTGGATGAACACACTTTCAGTTTATCTGTTTCAAAAATAACCCAGTTAAAATTTTCTTTTTTTTTAAATCATTTTTTTTAACTGATGAGAGAGAGAGAAAGAGAGAGAGAGACATCAATTTGTTGTTCCATTTATTTATGCTTTCATTGGTTGCTTCTTGTATGTGCCCTGACCAGGGATCAAACCTACAACATGGGCATATTAGGACGATGCTCTAACTGAGCTACCTGGCCAGGGCCAGATAGAATTTTCAGTAGTCAATCTGCTATAAAAATCCATCAAGTGACATATTGGAAAATATTATTTTTATTTTTTACTGTATTAAAATTTTTTTTCAATTATAGTTTACATTCAATATTATAGTTTACATTTCTGGTGTACAACATAGCGGTTAGACAATCATACTTTACAAAGTTTTTCTCCCAATATTTCATGGTGGGTGCTTGAAATATTGGGATGGCCTAATTGGTGTGTTTTTTTCTCTTATTTTTTCTTTTTTGCTCAACCCCTCCAACACCACCCCAACCAGAATGGTCTGCCTGCTCTCTATCTCTGAGTCTGTTGGAAAATCTTATTATTTTTTAAATATATTTTTATTTATTTCGAAGAGGAATTGAGAGGGAGATAGAAACATCAATGATGAGAGAGAATCATTGATTGGCTGCTTTCTGCATGCCCCCCCTGGGGGTTGAGGCTGCA
>NW_005367431.1:260805-261307 GCF_000412655.1 Myotis brandtii | reverse complement strand
GACCGGAATTGAACCCGGGACCCTTCAGTCCTCAGGCCAATGCTCTATCCACTGAGCCAAACAAGCCAGGGCGGAAAATATTATTTTTAAGTGACTTGCTTTTAGCCCAGCTGAGGTGGTTGAGCATCTACCCATGAAGTAGGAGGTCAAGGTTCAATTTTGGGTCAGGGTACATGTTTGGGTTGTGGGCTTGATCCTCAGTGTGGGGTGTGCAGGAGACAGCCCATCAATGATTATTCCCTCTCATCATTGATGTTTCTATCTCTCTCTTCCTCTCTGAAATCAATAAAAATATATATTTTTAAATTAAATTACTTGCTTTTATTTTCCCTTTGAAAGCACATGTGTGTTGAGAGTTGCATGCTAGAAATTGACACCATGATATGAATGCTTGAATAAGAACCAAGTTGCTTGAATTTTCTCCAGGGGCAAGCTGAATTAGATCTAGTGTTAGCAGATCTAAGTTACTCAGCTTAAGAAAAAGTGTGTGTGGGGGCATGGG
>NW_005367431.1:244430-260667 GCF_000412655.1 Myotis brandtii | reverse complement strand
CTGTGTGAGTTGCAACCCACTTCCCACTTTTTCTTTCTGCCCCAAAGCATTTTGGTGGCTAACAAACCAAAGTACAATTAAAGAAACAAAAGATAACCCAGGGCACTGGGTACAGCCAGCATTCTTTGTGGTTGGGAAATAGGAATACATTGAGCATATGCTGGGGAAAAAAATTCTTGACACAAATTACAGTCGTAATTAGTACACAGGAATAGAAATAAAAAGGTTTTACATGTTTGTGGCAGAGGTTAGGAGGTCTTGGAAAGTAAGTGAGTTTGTTGCAGAAGGAGCTTTGCTCCTGGGGAAAGCAGTTGGTGCTGGCGGGCTGTCAGGCCTTCCCATCTCAGCGCTACTGAGTGTAATCTGAGCAGCCGTGTTGTCATCATTATTGTCCTGGATTCTTAAGGGAGGCAAAGGGGTTAGGCCCTTATGCCAGGCTTGGGCAGGGAGGAGTGAGGATCAGTGCCCTAGAGATGGAGGGGTCACTGGCTATGTATCAAAATGGCCTCTCTCACCCTTACTTCATTTGGGCTAAATCAAATTAACATTCACAGCTGAGTGTTATTACCTGCCTTCGAAAATTTGTTCCACCTCATAATATTTTACTGGAGGCACTTAAAACACGAATGCTAGCAAATGGTTCTCACAGTTTTTTAGTAAAAAACAATTTCCCCCATATATATATTTAAAATATATTTTTATGAATTTCAGAGAGGAAGGGAGAGAGAGATAACATCAATGAAGAGAATCATTGATTGGCAGTCTCCTGCACATTCCCCACTGGGGACTGAGCCCACAACCCCGGGCATGTGCCCTGATGGGGAATCAAACTGTGAGCTCCTGGTTCATAGGTTGACACTCAACCACTGAGCCACTGCCAGCTGGGCTCTGATATTTTTAAATTTTAATTCACTGTTGGTCTTTCAAAATGGAGAAGACTTTTAAAAGAATTACAATTACATTTTAGTTTTAACATTTGTTACTTTTTAATAAAAGATGTTTTTATAGATTTTTAGAGAGAGAGGAAGTGGGAGAGAGAGAGAGATCAGTTGCCTCTCCTATATGACCAGGGATTGGACCCATAACCTGGGCATGTGTCCTGACCAGGAATTGAAACAGTGACCTTCCAGTGCATGGGATGACGCTCAAGTAACTGAGCCACACTGGCCCGGGCTAACATTTGTTTGTTTGTTTGTTTCTTTTTTTAAAAAAATATATTTTATTGATTTTTTACAGAGAGGAAGGGAGAGGGATAGAGAGAAACATCGATGAGAGAGAAACATCAATCAGCTGCCTCCTGCACACCTCCCACTGGGGATGTGCCCGCAACCAAGGTACATGCCCTTGACTGGAATCAAACTCAGAGCCTTCAGTCCGCAGGCTGACGCTCTATCCACTGAGCCAAACCGGTTTGGGCTAACATTTGTTTCTTTATGAAATCTCCTGTATTGTCACATGTTAATATTACGTAATATCATGTGCTTCCCAAAATTGTTGTGAAGTATTAGACTGTATGAACTGTCGGTAGGCTCTCAAGCATTCTTTATTGCTCTATTACAACACAATCAAGTTTCAGGGGAAAAATAAAGATAATACTAAGAAGTTGACCCAGAAGGGAAAGAGAGGAAGGAAAAGAAAGAAAGGGAAAGAGAAATAAATTAAGAGAAATGGAGGCCAGACTGAGAGCATCGAACAAGCACTCCAGGAGTTGAAATGGAGCGAATGGCAATGAGGTAATACTTGAAGAAATAAGGGTGAGGATTTTTCCAGAACAGGAAAAAGACATGAGCCTTCAGACTGAAAGGACCCGCACACTGAAACTTCAGTAAGAATAACTCATCAAACTGATAGCGTGGGAACCTCTGAAAGGGTTGGCATCAGCTTGACTTTAGCCTTAGCTATATGCATACATTTTTTATAAGGAGACTAGATCTGTGTATTTCATATGCAGCCAGTAACGAGAGAGAGAGAGAGAGAGAGAGAGAGAGAGAGAGAGAGAGAGAGAGACTGAGTTGTTGTTGTACTTATTTATGCATTTATTTATTGGTTGATTCTTGTATGTGCCCGGACGGGGACTGAACTGCAACCTTGGCATAGTGAACAACGCTCAGACCAACTGAGCTACCCAGCCAGGGCCTCAGGGAGAGAAGTGTTGAGTGAGCAGCCCTTGGATCATTTCATAGGGTGTCTTCCCACAAGGTGGCAATGCCTAGAGGAGGACACAGCCACAGAAAGTACAATGTGAAAACTCTCAAAATAGATGACATCACCTGCTGGCCGTGTGCTGAGGATCATGTCAGGTGCTTAACAAGCAGGTTAACTCTCACGACAACTCCGTGAGGCTGGGCTATTGTTATTCCACCTTATAAAGAACCTAAGGCGTACAATGTAAGCTACTTGCTTGAAGATAAGATTGTATGTTAATAATCACAATAGCTGCCCTAGCCGGTGCGGCTCAGTGGATAGAGCATTGGCCTGTGCACTGAAAAGTCCCAGGTTGGATTCCGTTCAAGGGCACATGCCCGGGTTTCAGGCTTGATCCCCAGGTAGGGGGTGTGCAGGAGGCAGCCAATCAATGCTCCTCTTTCATCATTGATGTTTCTATCTCTCTCTCCCTCTCCCTTCCTCTCTGAAATCAACAAAAATATATTTTAAAACAAGTAAATAAAATAAAAAAATATTTTTTTAAAATCACAATAGTTAACTTTCATTATATACTCACTACAAAGCAGGCAACATTCTAAGACTGTGCTATGTGCATGCGTTAACTCATTTACTAGTATTACTCACAATAATCCTATAAGGCAGTACCAGTTCACCCCACTTTACAGGTGAGGAAACTGAAGTCCAGATGTATTCAGACCTTTGTCCAAACAAGTAAATGGCAGAGCTAGGATTTGAACTTCACCCAAACAGAGTCTGTGCCCTTGATTTCATAATATTGTGCATATGCCGTAAGGACAAAGAAGAGGCTAGGAAATAACCTACTTTGAGGATGAGGGGTTCATGAAGGAGCAGGGCAGGACACTTCTGAGTGGGTCTTGAAGGGTGAATAGGATTTTGCCAGGCAGAGCTAGGGAGAAAGAGCAGTCAGCAGAAGACAAAGCATGAAGATGCTTTTGCTCTCTCTCTCTCTCTCTCAATAGTTACTGGCTGCATATGAAATACACAGTTCTAGTCTCCTTATAAAAAATGTATGCATATAGCTAAGGCTAAAGTCAAGCTGATGCCAACCCTTTCAGAGGTTCCCATGCTATCAGTTTGATGAGTTATTCTTACTGAAGCTTTCAGTGTGTGGCATCTGTTTGATGAAGATGAGAATAGGACCTACCTCAAGGGGCTATTGGAAGGATTGAATGAGGTACTACACTAAGCATTTGCACACTGCCGGGCACATGGGAAGTCTCCATACGTGTCAGGTATAATTATTAATTGGGAGAAAGAGCACTCAGCAGAAGACAAAGCATGAACAAGGTGGCATCTGTTTGATGAAGATGAGAATAGGACCTACCTCAAGGGGCTATTGGAAGGATTGAATGAGGTACTACACTAAGCATTTGCACACTGCTGGGCACATGGGAAGTCTCCATACATGTCAGGTATAATTATTATTACACAAGTAAGTATAGTCGCCTTCTCACTTTTCTGTATTGGGCACAAGTCTTTGTTTCGAGTGATGGAAACCCAGCTCAGACGAATGTGCTTTGTTTGTTTTGGAGGACTCACATCGCCACGGAACGTGCAAGGGCCTAGCTTGCACTGGTCTCAGGGACAGAGGCATCCAAGGACTCAGACACTGCCAAGTCTCTCAGCTCCGCTTCTCTGTCTGAATTCCACCGCTTCAAATCTTGATTGGAGACATGGTGGCCAACAGCTATAGCATCTCCCATCTTTACCCGCCAGCAGGACGGTAGTCATTCTCTCTGGCCTGAGTTGAACAATCACAGGGGAAGCTCTGACAGATACAACGCCGCCAGGGAGGTGGGAGCCTGTAAGACTGGAGAGCGTCCATTTGAAACACATGGTATATGAAGGGGAGAGAGGAACAGGACCTGCTCCCAGAAGAAAGAGATGAGGTCCAGTTCAGGGCAGGCAAAACCAGAGCACACCCAAAAAAGTACATTCTGGTACATAGTGCTTTTTGCGTTGTAAGAGAGTCCATTTCTTTTTTCTCTCAAGATTTAACATCACAACCAGACTGTGTGTGTGTGTGTGTGTGTGTGTGTGTGTGTGTGTGCGTGCGTGTGTGTGTGTGTGTGTATGCGCGCGCGCGACTATGGAAAACTTGTTTTTCTCTTTGGAATCTTGTAACTTCATCTTTTTGTCCCTATTGTTCTGAAATTTCCTGCCTATGTAACTTGGCATGGACCAAGTTTCATTGAATTTTCTGGGGACTTAGTGGACCTCACTATGATAATAAAAGCTCTTCAGAGTTTTTTGTTGTTTTTCTCTTGAGGATTTCCTCTCCTGTTTCCTCTGTTCTTTCTGCAATTCCTGAAACTCAGGTCCTAGACGGGCCCTCTAGTTTTCTGATAATTCTCTCCTGTTTTCCATCTCTTTGTCATTCTGCTCTACTTTCTGTGACATTCCCATTACTTTATATCCAACTCTTCTGCTCTAAGTTTTATTGCTATTATCATAACTTTAATTCCACGAGCTGTTTTATATGTGTGTAAAACATCATTTGACCCAGAAAAAAATGCCTGAACTTCTTAAAGCATCCCCATGTGCAAAATAAAGGACAAGTTCTTTTTATGAGATTGGTTTTCACGGTATCAGGTCCAGCTTAAGAAGCTGCTTTTCAACTTCACATAATTAAGAGCTAAAACCAAGGTCCTTGCTGGGTAGCTCAGTTAGTTAGAGCATCATCCTGACACACCAAGGTTGTGGGTTCAACTCCCGGTCAGGGTACATACAAGAAGCAACCAATGAATACATAAATAAGTGGAACAACAAGTTGATATCTCTCTCTCTCTCTCTCTCTCTCTCAAATCAACACGAAAAACACAAACAACCAACACGCCTTTGTGCAATTGCCCAAGTGCTGATATTACTGGCTTGGTACATGGAGCTATTCAACACTGCATTTTGGATCAAAAGAAACACCACGTTTGGAAGCAGTGGAAATGGGAAAGGTGCCACCTTAGACTAATACTGTACCATTGGTGGGCACATAGACATGTCAGGTGATTTAGCTTCGATCTAGAAAACTGGTATATGCAATAAAGCGTTTGTTGTAGAGTGAGGACCCTACAGCCCTGAGTATGGGTTGGAATCCCCAAAGAGAAATGTCTGCAACAACAACCGAAGTTCCAAGGCAATCTACTGGGGGTGCAATATTTAAAGTGTTAAGGAATACTTTGAAGCACAGGAGGCATTTTGGAAACATGGTGTGAGTCTGAGGATGAGGGCCCAGACAGGAAGGTGTGCAGCTCTACGTCAAGAATTCCTTCTAGGAAACCGAAGAGTCAGGAAATACTGGTCTTATTTGTACAAAAGCTTCCCTGTGAAAGCCTGTGGAGCTGAATTCCACATAAGTGAGGTTATCAAAAATGATGACTCTGTTTTGCAGTACTTTATTATATTGGGTGTCTTGTCTTTCTTGGGCTTTTTAGTTAGCTAATGAATGAATACATTAGATACTTTGGGGGTTTAGTTGGGATTTTACATAGCTTGCATTTTAATTATTTGGTTCTTTGCTGTTTCTATTAACCCATACCATTATTTGAATAAATGTTATAATACCAACCTAAAAAATAATGATGACTCTAAGTACTACACATTGCGACAGTCTCTTCTGTTTAAGATAAGAATACCTGCCCTAACGGGTTTGGCTCAGTGGATAGAGCGTCGGCCTGCGGACTGAAGGGTCCCAGGTTCGATTCCCGTCAAGGGCATGTACTCTGGTTGCGTACACATCCTTTAATTATTTGGTTCTTTGCTGTTTCTATTAACCCATACCATTATTTTAATAAATGTTATAATACCAACCTAAAAAATAATGATGACTCTAAGTACTACACGTTGCTACAGTCTCTTCTGTTTAAGATAAGAATACCATTTCTGATATTTCACATTAAACTACATGGGCTTCCAAGGGACAAGTTTATGGTTAAATACATACAGCTTATCAATAATTCTTACTTTTCTGACTTGTTGAAGGTTATTCTTGTCTTTTAGGAAGGCTTTCTTCATTTGACATTTACTTTTTTTATTTCTTTTTAAAAAATATATTTTATTGATTTTTTACAGAGAGGAAGGGAGAGGGAAAGGGATAGAGAGTGAGAAACATCGATGAGAGAGAAATATCAACCAGCTGCCTCCTGCACACTCCCTACTGGGGATGTGCCTGCAACCAAGGTACATGCCCTTGTCCAGAATCGAACCTGGGACCCTTCAGTCCACAGGCCGACGCTCTATCTACTGAGCCAAACTGGTTAGGGCTACTTTTTTTTATTTCTTGATGTATTTTTGAGAGAAGAAGGGAGAGAGCGAGAGAGAGACTTTTTCCCCTTATTTGTGCATTCATTGGTTGATTCTTGTATGTACCCGACCTGGAATCAAACCCACAGCCTTGGTGTGTAGCTCTAACCAACTGAGCTACCGGCCAGGGCTATCTATACCGGGAGGGCTTAGAATCCCCTCAATCACCTTTCTTCTCATTTTAGTGAGAAGGAACACTTATTTAAGCAGGAGTACACTCTGTCATATTTAACTAGAAATAAAAAATGATTTTCCCCCCAAACTCTTTTAAACCAGAGAACCGTTTTTTTCCCGTCCCCAATGGGAAACCACTTGGAAGTCCAATATATTAAAGAGAAAAAGTGGAGTTGCTTTGGTTGGAGTGGGAATGTGGTGCTCTCCACATGGGTTGTTTTCTATTTCTGAGTCCATTAATCTCTAGACCAAGGTTTCACTTGACTCAATTTGTCTCAATTAAATGGCTGTAATAATGTACTTTTTCTCAGCCTGGCCTTGTGCTAGTTTCTGAGAAGGCAGATATGGACAACAAAGCCCCTGCCTTCAGGGAGTTCATGGTCCAGCGGTAGAGACAGACATGCATATAGAGAATTATGAGGTTTCAGGACACCGGAATGAGAACTGGAGAGGGAGTCAGCAGGGGACTGACTGTCTTTCAGTCGCTCCGAATACACACCCATTCAAACTGGCTTAAGCGGAAGGCAGAGTGAGAGCGCTGTTAGAGTGACAAGTGCATGTGAGGAGTTCCCAGGGCAAGACATGCAGGCAGGAGGCCTGGACCAGGAGACCAGCAAAGCCGCCCCTCTGTCCTTTGGCAGTTAGGTGGGCCCTGTCTTCTCTGCTAGTCACTCTTGGAGTCATTATTTTTATGTATTTTTTATTAATTTCTGAGGGGAAGGGAGAGGGAGAGAGATAGAAACATCAATGATGAGAGCGAATCATTGATCAGCTGCCTCCTGCACATCCCATCGAGCCAGCAACCCAGGCATGTGCCCTGATGGGGAATTGATCTCCTGGTTCATAGATCAACGCTCAACCACTGAACCACACCGACCAGGCTGGAGTCATTCTTTTTAATATGTTTTTATTAATTTCAGAGAGGAAGGAAGAGGGGAGAGATAGAAACATCAACGATGAAAGAGGATCATTGATTGGCTGCCTCCTGCCCCCCTACTGGGGACTGAGCCCGAAACCCGGGCATGTGCCCTTGACCAGAATCGAATCCAGGACCCTTCAGTCTGCAGGCCAACACTCTATCCACTGAGCCAAACCAGCTGAGGCATGGAGTCACTCTTTTTTTTAATCAACAATTCATACATTTTTTGTATGTATGTATTTATTATTTCTTTATTTTTTTTAATCCTCACCCAAGGGTATTTTTCCATTGAATTTTAGAGAGAGGAAAAGACAGAGAAATATTGATGTGAGAGAACCACATTGACTGATTGCCTCCTGCACGGGCCAGGGAGGAGCCTGCAACCGAGGTACGTACCTTTGACCGGAATCGAACCTGGGACCCTTTGGTCCGTAGGCTGACACTCTATCCACTGAGCCAAATCGGCTAAGGCTGGAGTCATTCCTGACTCTTGTTTTCTACACTTCTTTGCAATCTGTCAGTAAGTTCTATTGGTTTTATCTTCAAAATATAGCCTGGCCAGCGTGGCTCAGTGGTTGAGCTATCAACCTATGAACCAGGAGGTCATGGTTTGATTCTGGGTCAAGGCACATGCCCAGGTTGCAGGCTCCATACCCAATGTGGGGCGTGTGGGAGGCAGTCCATCAATGATTCTCTTTCATCATTGATGTTTTTGTCTCTCTTTCTTTCTCCCTTCCTCTCTGAAATCACTACACACACACACACACACACACACACACACACACACACACACACACACATATATCCAGAATCTGACTCTTACCAACTCTTCTTGCTTTCTTGAGCAACTGGTGGCAAATTGCTGGGTCAGTTCTGGAGCTCTGTGACAAATTCCAAATTCTCAGCACAAAAACTCTGATTGGCCCAGTTTGAGTCAGGTGTTCATCCTTGGACCAATCAGCTACAACCACTGGGGATCATATACACACCCTTCTCTATAGTAGGGGTCAATTCCCAGAGAATCAGGGCTGGACCGACAGCCCCAAATGGCTCTATGAATGTGAAGAAGCAACTTACAATTTATCTAGGAAGCAGTAGTTGCCATCTTAGTTTTTTAAACAAGAAAAAAACAAAAACAAAACCTTTGTATTTTTAGTTCCTTTTATGTTTGTCACAAAACGCCAGTCAGATTTCCTGCCACATTCGACTTCCCCCTCTGACTTAACCTGCCCCGGCTCCCACAGTCCTTCTTACTGCCGTCCTGGCCAGAGGCCAGGGAGGGCTGGCTGGGAAGGCTCCCTGGACATGGGCTCCGGGGCAGAAGGGTCCTGCTGGAGAGTCGAGACCCTGGTTGGCCCAAACTGTGGGAAGGCTGAGTGATGGGAAGGCAACCACTAACCCGGGGTGGTACACATTGGTCTAGAGCAGTGGTTCTCAACCTTCTTAATGCCGCGATCCTTTAATACAGTTCCTCATGTTGTGGTGACCCCCCAACCACAAAGTTATTTTCGTTGCTACTTCATAACTGTAATGTTGCTACTGTTATGAATCGTAATGTAAATATCTGATAGGCAGGATGTATTTTCATTGTTACAAATTGAACATAATTAAAGCATAGTGATTAATCACAAAAACAATATGTAATTATATGTGTATTTTCCGATGGTCTTAGGCGACCCCTGTGAAAGGGTCGTTCGACCCCCAAAGGGGTCGCGACCCACAGGTTGAGAACCGCTGGTCTTGAGAAAGGGGAACCCAGGAGGCTCAAGAGCAAAGCAGAGACAAGAGTCAGCATTGTCAATCAATGATTCTCTCTCATCACTGATGTTTCTATCTCTCTCCCTTCCTCTCTGAAACCAATAAAAATACATTTGAGAGAGAGAGAGAGAGTGAGAGCGAGAGAGAGCGAGAGAGAGAGAGAGAGAGAGAGATGGATTGCCTTGGAGAGAGGGAAATGGAGAGAGAGGAGCTGCCTGGCAGCTTCTTTCTGTTCTTCCCTTCACTTGGGCAGCAGCCATTTATGGGGCCTCTCCTCCGTGCTAGTCACTAGGGATGTGGATGAACAAGACAGAAGAGGGACTTTGCTTGTGGAGCTTGCAATCCAGTGGGAGAGAGAATCATGAAATGATAGTCATATGGGGACTTAATCTATTAACTAGAAAGCATACTTACGCAAGACGAATTCGTTATTTACAAGTGCCCCAAATGCAGTGTGCTCTAAAGAAGTATGACATGGACATCACCCAGCCTGGGGCCTCGGAAAGGGCTTTTCGGCTGGGACTTCAGAGGCAAGTAGGAGTTAGCTAGGCAAAGAGGCAGGGGGAAGAATATTCTACCAAGAAGAAATGGGTTATGCAAAGGGCCTGAGGCAATTTAAGAGTGTGGCACATTCAAGTGACTAAGGGGAGTCCAGTGTGGCTGGAGTGTGCTGTGCAAGAGGTGAATGTGAGATGAGACAGAAGTGGGGGTGGGGCCAAGTCAGGCCGTACCTGCAGCTGCGGTTAGGGACTTGGATTTTATTTAAATTTTTTAAAGTGGGAAGCATTTCTGCAAGGGCCCTAAGCAGGGGAGCAGCATGCTGTCACAGGCAGCTTAGGAAGGTCACCCTGGAGGCGGGTCTAGATGTGCTGACACGGAAAAACATTCAAGACAGAGGCTTAAAGAACAAAGGCAGCTTGCCAAGTGAAACACAGAGCTATCTCAGCTACGAAAAAACAGGCAAGCAAAACACAAGTCTGAGTGAAGAACGCGTAGTTGGAGGGCTGACAGGGACCATATAATTAATAGCATAGTTTGCCCTCTTGGGGAGCAGTGGACTTGGGATTGGTGAATTTACACACGGCTTTGTGCTCAGTTTGTGTTTGTTTTCCTTTCACAGTGATAGGCAAGTGAATGTATTGCTTGCCTAATTAAACAAATGACCAACTAAATCAATAGCCCTGGCCAGTTTGGCTCAGTGGTTGGAGCATCAACTGGCAGACTGAAGGGTCTCGGGTTCAATTCCTGGTCAAGGGCACGTACCTTGATTGCAGGTTTGAGCCCTGGCCCCAGTTGGGGCACCAGCAGGAGGCAACCAATCAATGTGTCTCTCTCATGTCTATGTTTCTCTCTCTCTCCCCTCCCCCCTCTCTCGCACTCCCTCTTTAAATCAATGGAAAATAATATCCTCGGGTGAGAAAAATAAATAAACAAACAAACAAATAAACAAATAAATAAATCCTGGTTCAATAAAAGTAAACACCCATAGACACGGACAACAATGTGGTGATGGCCAAAGGGAAGTGGGGGTGGGGGAGACTGGGTAAAATGGGGACATCTGTAATGGTGTCAACAATTAAAAAAAAAAAGCAAATAAACAAAGAGGTTGGTCTTTCCAGAAGCACACCTCAAGATGAAGCTTCTTGTATAGGTGATTTATTAAGAAAGGCTCGCAGGAGACACTGGTCAGGGAGTGGGGGAAGGACAGGAAAGGGCAAACAAGAATATGATTTCAGATAAAATCCTGAGGGGGAGCAGCAACGGCCTGAATTCCGGAGTGGAAATCCTCAGTTGTCTGACGCCTGAGGCTTCCATTCCACTCTGACCAGTCACTGGCTAAAGCGTGCCCACGGGTGGGGGTGGGGTGTGGGCAAGAGCTGGGACTTAAATTCCAGGTACTTCCAGCTCTCCGGAGGGCCAAGCAGTGCCAGCAGCGGCGTGCAGTCTTCTGAAGGAGGCTCTGGGGGTGGGCCATTGCTAACTAAACCACCAGCACGGAAACCAGGAGACGGGCACTCAGAAATGATCGGGGGGTCCAAGAGAATCTGGACTGAGCAACAACAATGTCTATTACAACATTTTTAAAAAATGTGTTCTATGCAGTGTGTTATAAAGTATGACATGGGATGTCACCCAGCACGCCCAGTCAGGGTGCGTCTCTCTCACATCAATGTTTCTCTCTGTCTCAACCCCTCCCTTCCATCTTCTCTACAGGTCAAAGGAGAGAATATCCTCGGGTGAGGATTAACAAAACAAACAAACAAAAAAATTTAGTAGTTAATACGTGCACTTAGTTGACACTCAGGACAAAATTGCATAGTCTGTCCCTGTATATTTTTGCTTGGCCTTAGAACTGTTACCAGAGATTTTCTGTGCACGTACAAGCATGACTATATGTTTCCTACCTTCTTTTTAAAAAGGGGGAAATGAAACAAATAGTAGCATGTCATTTCTCGCTTTTCTTATTTCACATCTTGGAGATGGTACCATGGCGATACATTTAGACATACTCATTATTTTCAGTGACTGCTGACGAGACCTTATTGAGGGACATTTAGATTTTATACCTACTCTTTACTACAGCACATGAACAAAACTTCAACGCATATTCTTTGTATATGTCTTGTGTACATGTACAAGTATATGTGTAAATCAGATTTGTAGAACTGTTTGATTCAAGGTTATATGCAGTTAAAATTTAAAAATAGATATTAGCAAATTGTCTTCCATAGGCCTGATACTGAAGTAGACTCCTACCAAAAATTATGAAAATTTTGACAACTTATTTAACTCAGATAAGGGCATCTTCTATAGAAGTCTTCAGCTGATGCATTTATCTTCCTGGGCATTGGAACAAGAAGCAGATTATAGTCCTGGCCCATGTGCTCAATGGTTAGAGCGTGGGCCCATGCACTGGAGGGTCTCGGATTCTATTCTCAACCATGGGCACGTACCCGGGTTGCAGGTTCTACCCCTGGCCAGGTCGGGGCACATGCACGCTGCGCCTTAGGGAGGCAACCAATTGATGTGTCTCTCCCACATTGATGTTTTCCTCTCTGTCACTCCCCCTTCCTTCCTCCCTTCCTCTATCTCTAAAGATCAATGGAAAAAATATCTTTGGGTGAGGATTAACACCAAAAATTTATTTTTTAAAAAGCAGATTATAGTTTATGAAAAGGAAAAAAATAATTTTAGGTATAAGATGATTCATCTGAAATAACATGTTTGTTTTTAAAAAAAATAAGACCACTGCAGCTGCAGTGTGTGCGTGGGCACAGAGAGCACTGGGGGCTGGGCTGGGTGGGCATAGGTGGTCTCGGGAAGAAAACATGGTGGTCAGTGTCAGCGACTGAAGAGAAGTAGAGCGATTCCTGTGAAGACTGCGCTCCTTCCTGCACTTTCCCCAAATCTTTCCACCACCCCCTTTCATTTGATCTAGGTTGAATGGAGCTCAGGTTGTTGGTGTTTTTTTCCAACCAAAGAGCCTTCACCCGGTCTCTATCAAAAACCTTGGTATCCCTGGAGGAACTGATACCTGACATTGACTTCTTCAGACACATCAGCTAATCATAGTATCAGTCCAAGACAGAAAAGGAAGGAAACCATTTTCTTTTTAATATATTTTTATTGATTTCAGAGAGGAAAGGAGAGGGAGAGAGAGATCGAAACATCAATGATGAGAGAGAATCATTGATTGGCTGCCTCCTGCATGCCCCACACTGGGGACCAAGCCTGCAACCCAAACATCTGCCCTTGACCAGGATCAAACCCAGGACCCTTCAGTCCGCAGGCCGACACTCTATCCACTGAGCCGAACCAGCCAGGGCAGGAAGGAAAGTATTTGTAGTTGAGCACCTACTAGGCCCTTGGCATCTGTTACCTAATTGGTCTGCAGTGGTGTGGTTAGTCCCCACCTCGCATATCCATTCCACACCCAGGTGTTGTATTTAAGCTAATCATGGTGATTCCATCCCCTTGACAAGGATGGCTCAAGAGTGGTCACGGGACCCAATTCTGTCCAATGGGACCTGAGAGGGCTCTGCTGGAGGGCTTCTGGGAAATGTTTTCTCCTAAGAGCGTCTCTCCTCAGAATGGTATGGACGCTCTAGCTCAGTGGTTCTCAACCTTCCTAATGCCGCGACCCTTTAATACAGTTCCTCATGTTGTGGTGACCCCCAACCATAAAATTATTTTCGTTCCTACTTCATAACTGTAATGTTGCTACTGTGATGAATCGTAATGTAAATATCTGATATGCAGGATGTATTTTCATTGTTACAAATTGAACATAATTAAAGCATAGTGATTAATCACAAAAACAATATGTAATTATATATGTGTTTTCCGATGGTCTTAGGCGACCCCTGTGAAAGGGTCGTTCGACCCCCAAAGGGGTCGCGACCCACAGGTTGAGAACCGCTGCTCTAGCTGAATACTGTGGTGTTTGGATGTGAGCACCACATGGCGCCCTATAGGATTAATCGCCCAGGCTTTGGGGTTGTGAGTGATTTGGTCCGAATCCCATCTCCATCACTTAATCTCTGTGTGGTCCTGGGCAATTCACTTTCCCTCTATAACCTATTTTCTCAACTGCAAAATTGGGTTAATAATAGTGGTAACCGATTTGTTTTGAGAATTAATGAAATAATGCACAAAAGCCAAGACTCATTTCATTTCCAAGTGACAGAGTCCCAAATCAAACTATCTTGAATTATAAAAAAGAATTTATTGACCCTGGACAGTTTGCTCAATGGTTAGAGCATCTGCAGGAAGACCGAAGGGTCGTGGGTTTGATTCCCAGTCAAGGGCAGGTACCTCAGTTGTTACCTCAGTTGCGGGTTCCCCAGCCCCAGTAGGGGTGCGTGCAGTAGGCAACTAATTGATGTGTTTCTTTCACGTCTTGTTTCTCTTTATCCCCCTCCTCCCTCCCCTCTAGTCTCTCTAGAAATCAATGAAAAAAATTATCCTCTGGTGAGGATTTAAAAAATTACAAAGAATTTATTGGCTCATATAACTTAAAAGTCCAGGAGAGCCCTAGCCAGTTTGGTTCAGTGGATACAATGTTGGCATGCGGACTGAAAGGTCCTGGGGTCGATTCCTGTCAAGGGCACATGCCTGGGTTTCGGGCTCAATCCCCAGTGTGGGGCGTGTAGGAGGCAGCCGATCAATGATTCCTTTCTCATCATTGATGTGTCTATCTCTCCTTCTCTCTCCCTTCCTCTCTGAAATCAATAAAAATAATAAAATAAAATTTAAAAAGTCCAGGAGAAATAGCTTCAGGTATAGCTGAATCTAGGAGCTCAAATGATGTCACCAAAAGCAGCTCTCTAGGCTCTGCCTGTTTTTTGTTCTGGCTCCATTCCCAAACAAGCCATGTTAAATCACTGTTTTTCACCACAGCTACTGCCCTAGTCCAAAGCGCCTTCGTTTCCACCATCATGACTGTAACAGCCTCCTAACTGGCTCCCTTTTTTCTACACCTCTACCCCTCCCTCCCAGTCTCATCTTACAAAGAGAGTGAACTTTTAAAACTGTGATTCAGCTCATAGGACTCTTCTGCTCAAAACCGTCCTCTAGTTTCTTGGAGTAAAATCTAAATCCCTCTCTATGGCCCACCAGACCCCCTCAGAAGTGGCCTTTGCCTGACCCCCTGAATTCATCTCCTGCTTCTTTCCTCTCCCACTCTACTTCACTGGCCTTCATCCCATTTTGGGGGGGTGGGGGCAGGAGGGAGGGAGGTCCCTTTGCCAGGAACTCACCTCTGTGGCTTGCTCCCTAACTTCATTTATAACGCAGTTCCCCTGATCTCATCTCTCCCAGGTTCCCACCCTCACAATTCCAAGTCCAGTAGGAAAAAGAAAGTTCTCTTGCCCAAGAGTTTGGACACAAGTCCAGGGCTGGCTTCCATTGCCCCAAATTGCACTGTGGTACATCCCTGAACCAATCACTGTTGCCAAGAGGCTGAGATGATCTGATTGGTTAGACTCTTGTCACGTGGTCATCTGGAGCTAATGAGTGGAGAAAATCAATTCCCCAGAGAAACATTGAGGTCCTGTACCAGAGGGTGAAGTAATGCTGGGCAGCAAAAATGACAATGTCTATTTTCTGTTTGGACAGTGACTGACATAAGAAGTGTTTGGGGACAAAAATACCAAAAACAACCCCAGCTTGCAAGAACCACCCTGGGGAGCTCCTTTATCAACATTCATTCATTTAACAACTTTTTATTAATATCTTTCAATTCCAGGCTCCGTCCGTAGGGACCCTGTTACTTTCTTGAATTGAAATGTGACAATGTAATAAATAGATTATATGATGTGTCTAGAACAGTGCCTGGCATTCATTCAACAATATTTATTGGGCTTTTATTAGCATTGGAGAGGAGCTCAGACCACAGCTGTGCATACGTAGGTGGTCCTTCTCCTCCTGGGGCTTATATTCTAGGAGAAAAATGACAGTAAAAGAGAATATGGACACGCAAGCCACTCATAAAAGCTGATACCTTCTAGGGAGAAAAATTGAGTGGCCTGGGCCATTTCTTTATTGAATAATCTTTTGTATCTTTAGACTTGTGTACTTATACCAGTAGTAATCATTTTTTTGAAAAATATTGATTCATCATTTTAAAAGTAATGGCATATGGAGATACACTACACCCATTAGAATGGCTAACGTAAATAGACTTGTGTACTTATACCAGTAGTAATCATTTTTTGAAAAATATTGATTCATTATTTTAAAAGTAATGGCATATGGAGATATACTACACCCATTAGAATGGCAAACGTAAAAACTGAGCAGCACTCCTGCTGTGGGAGCGCACTGACCACCGGGGGCAACTCCCATGTTGAGCCTCTGCCCCCTGGTGGTCAGTGCGCATCATAGCGACCGGTTGAACGGTCG
>NW_005367431.1:243073-244415 GCF_000412655.1 Myotis brandtii | reverse complement strand
ATATATTTTATTGATTTTTTACAGAGAGGAAGGGAGAGGGATAGAGAGTTAGAAACATCGATGAGAGAGAAACATCGATCAGCTGTCTCCTGCACACCTCCTACTGGGGATGTGCCTGCAACCAAGGTACATGCCCTTGACTGGAATTGAACATGGGACCCTTGAGTCCGCAGGCCCACGCTCTATCCACTGAGCCAAACCAGTTAGGACTAGGCTTTTATATATATAGATTAAACAAAGAACTACCCAATGGCCCAGCAATTCCACTCCCTTACCCAAGAGAAATAAAAAGTCATGTCCACAAAAGATTTGTGTGAGGATATTCATAGCTTAATACTAGCCCCAAACTGAAAACAACCCAAATGTCCATCAGCAGAAAAATGGATAAACAAGCTACGGTATAATTATATAATGAAATACTACTCAATTTTTTAAAAATTGCTAATACACACAACAATGTGGATGAATCTCAAGACGATTATGCTGAATGAAAGAAGCCAGACTTAAAAAATAAAAGTATTGTATGCTTTACTTTATATTAACTTCTAGAACAGGCAACAGAAATGGGAACAGTGGTTGCCTGGGGTGGGGGGGAGGAGGAGGGGGCGGGATTCACGGAGAAGGAACTCGGTGAACTTTCTGTGCCCTGGAAATGTTCTAAGTCTGGTAGAGGTGTGAGTTACAGGGGTGTTTTTATTTGTCAAAACTCATGGAACTGCACGTTCAAGTTCTGTCTGTGCATTTCGTTGAATGAAAATTATACCTTAAGGTTTTGGGTAGTTTTTTTTTTAAGTATTTGAACAGGGAAAATGACTGCATGTAAATGTGCGACAAGAGACCTCCGCCTGGGCGTGGGTGTGCCGTAGAGATCAGGGAAGGAGAGGGTTCGGGTTCGGTCTTTATGGGATGATGGAGGAGGGTGAGCTGACGTTCATCACCCTGCAGCTTTTATCTGTGTTTCTGCATTTAGTGTCACAATATCAGCATTTTGGCTCCCATTTACAAGTGAGGAAACGAAGATTCAGGAGGTCAGAGGACTTAAGACCAACGACTGGGACCTGGCAGGTTACAGGGCTACCGGTTTGGTGTCGTTTTCCCGACACATAACCTGAAACCGTTCGGCAGTCTCTCCAGGGTAGGAGCGCCGGAGCACAGGAATGTTTCGGAACAAAAGAAGGGCTGGGCTGGAAAGCTCGCACCTCCCACCGGCCTCCCGAGAGAATGGGGTGGGGAAGGGCGCCAAGGTCTGGCTCCGCTGGGCTGAGTCAGCGGCTCCCAGGTTCCCGGCAGGTCGGCCCTAGAACAAAGAGTCCGTGGGGTTGGGGGGCGGGGGCCGATCGGG
>NW_005367431.1:218459-242195 GCF_000412655.1 Myotis brandtii | reverse complement strand
AGGGGTTGGTTCCCGGAGGCTGCAGTTTGCATCTCGCTCCGCAGCCCCGCCTGCGGGCCCTGCGGGTCCCGGAGCAAGTCTTTCCCCTGCTTGGGTCCCGTTTCCTGTCGTGTGGAATCATGATGGCGGGTCTGGAATCGCAGGGTCGTAGGAGCGTGGGCTGAGAATGGAAATGACGAGGAAGACTCGTCATGCCCTTATGTATTTTGTACTGTGGTGGCGCACCTATGACACGCGTGTCAGAGGTGACACGCGAACTCATTTTTTTGGTTGATTTTTCTTTGTTAAATGGCATTTAAATATATAAAAGAAATATCAAAAATATAAGTCTTTGTTTTACTATGGTTGCAAATATCAAAAAATTTCTCTATGTGACACGGCACCAGAGTTAAGTTAGGGTTTTTCAAAATGCTGACACCCCGAGCTCAAAAGGTTCGCCAAGGTTAGCAGCTAGGAAGAACTGTCTTCGTAGCAGCACTGACACTTCATGCACACATTTCCGTTTATTCCACAAAACAACCCACGAAAATAGGTAGTTATCATCCCCATGTTACAGCTGAGAAAACTGAGGCCTAGAAGAGTTTTTGGAGAACGTTTTCTTCACAAGCTAGTGCGTGTCAGAAGCACTTAAATCTGAAATCGGGGGTCCAGCGGAGCTCAGTCTTATTGTTGATGCTACCACCGCACCAGGCATGTGAGTGAAACCTCATGGATGTCTCGGACTCTCCCCCAGACTAGCCACCCACTAACATTGCCAAGAGACCCCCATTGACGCCATAGGGAGCAGAACGCCCCAGCTGAGCCCTGCCTGAAATCCTGACCCACAAAATTGTGAGATGTATTGAAATGCTTCAACCTACTGAGTTATCTATTGCAGCAATAGACAACTGGGACAGAGGGAACAAGTCCCCGGGGGAGCCAGACTCCGGGTGCTGGGCAACCACCAGGACTCGGGAGGGCAGGCGACTGAGCGGTACTCTGGTGGGAAAAGGAAAACAGTGAGAGCCTTGTTTGCACCTGGCAGGGCTGTGGCTGGAGGGACAGGCAGTCCCGCCTCTCCCTGGCTGGCCACTGGTGGTCCATGGCTAGACCTCCAGAGAAGGGGTCGATTTACCTCACACTGATGACCTGGGGCAGAAAGGGCACACAAAAATTGAGCTCAGTGCTACACATCCCTGTGCAGCTCTGGCTGGTTTAGTTCAGTGGATAGAGCATCGGCCTGTAAACTGAAGGGTCCCAAGTTTGTTTTCGGTCAAGGGCACATGCCTGGGTTGCAGGCTCGATCCCCAGTGTGGAGGCGAGCAGGAGGCAGCCGATCAATGCTTCTCTCTCATCATTGATGTTCCTATCTCTCTCTCCCTCTCCCTTCCTCTCTGAAATCAATAAAAATATATTTAAAAATCCCTGTGCAACACACACGGATAATGGGTCTGCATGTTAAATAAGTAAAACTGAGGCTTAGAGAAAGTGATTTGCCCTTGAGGCAAACAAAGCTCCAGCTATGAAAGTGTGGCCTGGCCAAGTCAGAGGGTTAGAGGCCCTGGACGATGTCTTGGTGGTGGTGACCCCATGGGGCTGAGTGGGTGGTCACCAGCACCTGTGATTAGCCCTGGGGGAGGGGCTTAGGTGCTCCCTGACAGAAGGAGGTCTTGTATACCTTTCCCAGGAAGAAGAGGATGGGAAGATGTGGGGAGTCCAGGTCCCCTAAAACCCAGGGAATTAGCCAATGTTCTGGCTATGCCCATGGAGGGCATGAAATGCTGCAGGACCCAGGGAAAGAAGCTAAAGAAGCAGAATCTCCGCAGGTGGGAGAACAAGGACTTTAGAGCCCAGTCACTGATGTGACCTGGGGAGGGAACGGGCGCTTTGCCTCATTATGCTTCAATATCCTCAACTGAAAATAGGTTTCAGGGTCCCGAGTGCCTACTCTGCTAGTCTTCATTCCTTCATCAATTCATCCGCTCATTCACTTACTCAGCAAACACACATTGAGCACCAACAGGGCGAGGCTGGATACCCGGCAATAGTGGGCCCATAAGGTCCAGACCCCTGGTCAGTCCTTCCAGGCCACAGGGGAGGGGGAAATGATCATGCCGGACCTGGAGCAATTCCTTTCCTTTCTAGGGGCTCCGTTCTCACCTCCGGGCAATGGGAGTGCTTGGAGAGACTTCCTGGGCCTCTGGGCAGAGGCTGCAGAGAGGTGGGTTGTAGGGTGGAGAGAAGGCAGGAGGTGGTGGATGGTTCTCAGGGTCAAGTTCTGTGACAGTGGACTGGCCCTTTGCCCATTGCCATCCCAGGGGGGCAGGCCGAGGCTGCAGGAGGCGGGGCTGTCAGGAGAGTCTAAGTGGCTCCCAGAGCTGCCCCTGGTCAGGGAGGCCTCTATGCTGTAGTTCTCTTCTGGGGATCTGAGCTGAGACACGTCCTTCCAGACTGCTCCAGGGTGTGGTCTGGCAAGGAGGCCTCAGGCTATGCAAAATATAATGAGTTCTTCCCCTGTCTATGCTGTAGTTCTCTTCTGGGGATCTGAGCTGAGACTCACGTCCTTCCAGACTGCTCCAGGGTGTGGTCAGGCTATGCAAAATATAATGAGTACTTCCCCTGAGTACAGCTTCTACAACTTCCAAAGCCCTTACTCTTAACCTCTATGGCCCAAAGATACACATAATATTAAGGTCATTTTACAGATTGGAATATCGAGGCTCAGAGCAGCAGGCTAACAGCCTAAAGCAACTCATTAAACACCTTCCTGGTCATTCCCATTGTTCCATCTCATCCCCACTTCTCCCATCTCCCCGTTGAACTTCTCCCAACCCCAGGTCCCCATCTACCCTCCTCTTGGGACCCTGAAACTCCCTATCCTATCCATGGTGATCCAGGAGCTGTCATCTTTTTGGGGGGGGAGGGGAGGGGAGGTGCCAGGGAAGGAGAAGGAAGCTCAGAGCTTGGAGTCTAATCATTCTGTATTACACTCTGGCGCTAGTCAGGCAGAGAGGACACAGTGCCGTGTCCAAATATTCCTCCTCCTCCAGCCCTTCCCACTCCCTCACACCAACAGCTGGAGGCTGGGGGAAAGGAACTCACGCTTCACATTTTACATTTACTGCCACCTGTGATTCTCATAGAACCCTACCTTGTGAGACGTTTTACAAATGAAGCTACTGAGCTTCTGGAGAATTATAAGACTTGGCCAAGTGGTAGAGCCAGGACACAAACCCTGGCCTAACTCCAGAGACTGAGACCAAGAAAGGAAAGGGAGAGGGAAGGCGCTGGCTGGGCAACGGGATGGCCAAGCATTCAGGAGGACAGGGACTCAGGGTTGCCTGGGCAAGGAGTCTGGCGGACTGGCAGGGTGGGGTGGTCTCCTCCCAGTCTAGATGTCTGGAGGCCTCGCAGATGCAGCACCAGCCAGCAGGTGTCGCTGTGACAGCCACGTTATCTGTGTTCTGATGGAAAGAGTTGAGGGAAATACTCAAGAGCAAGACTAATATTGTGAAAACAGTGGCTGTATCTCTGCTAGATATGGTGGGGAGGATGAACGATATCACTGATGAAAAGGGTCCAGCCAGGCGCTCAACTATCAGACCTTGTCTTCCCGCTTTATCACCTGTGAAATCTTCATTTCTCTTTTGCCTCTGTTTCCTCATCTGTAAAATAGGAACACAGCAGCTGCTTTCCAGGGTCACCGGGGGGATTAGGAGAGTTACGTAAGTCTGCCACGTTGTAAGGACTCCTGAGTATTTAATGCTGATTCTTTTCCTCCTGTCAGCAGCAACTGGTCCTGCTGGGCCCCCAGGCCTTACCCCAGGGGGGCAGGCCGAGGCTGCAGGAGGCGGGGCTGTCAGGAGAGTCTAAGTGGCTCCCAGAGCTGCCCCTGGTCAGGGAGGCCTCTATGCTGTAGTTCTCTTCTGGGGATCTGAGCTGAGACTCACGTCCTTCCAGACTGCTCCAGGGTGTGGTCAGGCTATGCAAAATATAATGAGTACTTCCCCTGAGTACAGCTTCTACAACTTCCAAAGCCCTTACTCTTAACCTCTATGGCCCAAAGATACATATAATATTAAGGTCATTTTACAGATTGGAATATTGAGGCTCAGAGCAGCAGGCTAACAGCCTAAAGCGACTCATTAAACACCTTCCTGGTCACTCCCATTGTTCCATCTCATCCCCACTTCTCCCATCTTCCCGTTGAACTTCTCCCAACCCCAGGTCCCCATCTACCCTCTTCTTGGGACCCTGAAACTCCCTATCCTACCCATGGTGATCCAGGAGCTGTCATCTTTTTGGGGGGGGAGGGGAGGGGAGGTGCCAGGGAAGGAGAAGGAGGCTCAGAGCTTGGAGTCTAATCATTCTGTATTACACTCTGGCGCTAGTCAGGCAGAGAGGACACAGTGCCGTGTCCAAATATTCCTCCTCCTCCAGCCCTTCCCACTCCCTCACACCAACAGCTGGAGGCTGGGGGAAAGGAACTCACGCTTCACATTTTACATTTACTGCCACCTGTGATTCTCATAGAACCCTACCTTGTGAGACGTTTTACAAATGAAGCTACTGAGCTTCTGGAGAATTATAAGACTTGGCCAAGTGGTAGAGCCAGGACACAAACCCTGGCCTAACTCCAGAGACTGAGACCAAGAAAGGAAAGGGAGAGGGAAGGCGCTGGCTGGGCAACGGGATGGCCAAGCATTCAGGTGGACAGGGACTCAGGGTTGCCTGGGCAAGGAGTCTGGCGGACTGGCAGGGTGGGGTGGTCTCCTCCCAGTCTAGATGTCTGGAGGCCTCGCAGATGCAGCACCAGCCAGCAGGTGTCGCTGTGACAGCCACGTTATCTGTGTTCTGATGGAAAGAGTTGAGGGAAATACTCAAGAGCAAGACTAATATTGTGAAAACAGTGGCTGTATCTCTGCTAGATATGGTGGGGAGGATGAATGATATCACTGATGAAAAGGGTCCAGCCAGGCGCTCAACTATCAGACCTTGTCTTCCTGCTTTATCACCTGTGAAATCTTCATTTCTCTATTGCCTCAGTTTCCTCATCTGTAAAATAGGAACACAGCGGCTGCTTTCCAGGGTCACCGGGGGATTAGGAGAGTTACGTAAGTCTGCCACGTTGTAAGGACTCCTGAGTATTTAATGCTGATTCTTTCCCCCCTGTCAGCAGCAACTGGTCCTGCTGGGCCCCCAGGCCTTACTTCCCATCATTCTTCCAGACCCCCGGTCACACCTAGGACCCTCCCTGGGCATATAGGCCAGAATATCAAGAAGGTGGACACAGACGCATACAGGGGTGTTCACCTGGGAGAGTTAGGAAGTCAGCGTTCTTGGTAGGTGACATCATTGTTTGAAACTCAGTTCCTTTGTCTATGAAACAGTGACAATACCCGTGAATGAGCCAGTGGCTTATGGGAAACCCCTAGCTCAGTGTCTAGCACCGTAGCCACAGGACTTGTGGTGCTGGTGTTGAGGGCTCAGGAGTCCCTGCTCTCTCATAAATCACCCAGTTTGTGGTTCTTTGTGTGTGTGTGTGTGTGTGTGTGTGTGTGTGTGTGTGTTAATCCTCACCCAAAGATATTTTTCCATTGATTTTTAGAGAGAGTGGGAGAGGGAGAGACAGAGAGAAACATCGATGTAAGAGGGACACATCGATTGGTTGCCTTTTGCACGCACCCCAACCAGGGCCGGGGAACCTGCAACCAAGGTACATACCCTTGACCAAAATCGAACCTGGGATCCTTCAGTCCACGGGTCGACACTCTATTCACGGAGCCAAACTGGCTAGGGCTGTTTGTGGTTCTTAATCTGATATTTGGGAGTTTCTGATGGCAGAATGAGGTCCTTGTACTGCTGTGATATTTCTGAAAGCCAGAGGACCATCCCATGTGTA
The DNA here is from genome assembly GCF_000412655.1 of Myotis brandtii. NCBI lineage: Eukaryota > Metazoa > Chordata > Mammalia > Chiroptera > Vespertilionidae > Myotis > Myotis brandtii. Next base: position 236,314 of record NW_005367431.1, on the reverse strand, counting down.
AGAGGGGAGAGGCTGCTTAAGCTGACAGTAGAGTCTCTGTTCTGGGCTGGGATTGCCAGCTCTCCAGAAGGTCACGTGGTGAGTCCTGCCCCAGGCAGCTGGGACAGCTGTCCTGGCAAATAGGAAACAAATTAATAATTAATCAGTGCTGTTTTCTAAAATGGAACCTGGATGGGGGTGGTAATCTTAAAAGTTGTGAGCCACGGATCTAGTTTGATTCCTCTCTTCACCCCTATGCCATCTGATGGGCAGAGGACACGGAGGCCCGAGTTTGGAGCCACAAGATCACTTGGGTCTTGGAAGTGGCCCGTGCTTTGCTGAGACTGGGGCCAAGGGCTGTCATTCTTGTATTTCTTCGTAAAGGAGCTAACATTTATTGGGGCCTCCTATGTGTCAGGCGCTTTACAGGAATTCTCATTAATGATCTCAATAACGCCTTGAAATGTTATGCCATTTCACAGATGAGAAATGCTTTCCCCATGGTCTCCCTGTCCCCCTTGATGACTTTACTTACTTAGCTGCCTCTGTGTAGAACAGTGACTCATTGGGGGTGAGGTTGCTCCTCAGGGACATTGGCCACGCCTGGAGACATTTTTGGTTGTCACTCCTGGAGGTGGGGCACATCTTGTGGGTAGAGCCCGGGGATGCTGCTAAACATGGTGCAGTGCTCCCCCCCCCCCCCCCCCCCACCTGCAAGGAATTATCTAATGCAAAACGGAATAATGCTGTGGGAGAAACTCTGTTCCAGAGAGCTCCATGCCTGCCCTCTGGGCCACTCCAGGAGGCCTGCCCTGAGGCCCCACCTGGGAGAGGTGCTCCTCCTGGTGGCCCCTACAGCCACCATCTGTCCTAACAGGTTACTCACCACTGATGAGCTGCCGCTAACCAGAGCCGTTTGGGCAAATGGTATTGGATGGATATTTACTCAGTGCTTGTTGACTTGAAACACAAGGCCGTGCCTATCTGTCTACTGACACCTTGCTTTAATGACACTGGTGGCTCCTTCAGGTCTGGAATGTGTGTGACAGAACCCACAGCTTTGTTCTTGCCGGAGAGGTGGTATGTCATTGTCACTTGTGCATGTGGACAATCTGACAATCCACCTATATTGCTTAGCAGTGCCTGGCAGGTGGCAGGCATCCTGAGAAAGTTGGCCATTATTGTTATTAGGCGATGCAAACAGCAATGCAGTTTCCATTAAATAATAGCAAGGTTCCTTCTAAACATGAAATCCCACAAACATGTTAGTCTCTGTCATACTTCTATGCTCTTGAACAAGCTGTTTTCTGTTGTTTTTATTTTTATTGTTTTTCTTGCTTAGAATGCTGTTCTCTCTGCACATGTCTCCAAATACACTCTTTATTCTTCAGGTCTCAGTTCATGTTCCCCCTCTTCTATGAAGCCTCCCTTGATTGCCCTCTTCTCTTCTGCTTCCACCATGATTCTCCACCTTATCCTGGGATCATACTGCCATTACAGTATCTATTCTATCATTAAAAACTTTCGTGTTAGCCCTAGCTGGTTTGGCTCAGTGGATAGAGCATCGGCCTGCAGACTAAAGGGTCCCGAGTTCGATTCCGGCCAAGAGCACATGCCCGGGTCGCAGGCTCAATCCCGAGTGGGGTGTGTGCAGGAAGCAGCCAATCAATGATTCTCTCTCATCATTGATGTTTCTATCTCTCCCTTTCTAAAATCAATAAAAATATCTTAAGAAAAAGAAAGGATAATTTTAGTAATGTAGTTAATGCTTGGAGCTTGAGATAGACATCAAATAACTCAATTTCTTTTTCTCAAGAATAAAGTATTTTAAAGATTTCCATCACTTGCTTTAGTTACATATTAATGTGCAAAAATCACACTTTCACAGGTACAACATATTACTAGTGTTATATCTCAGTTGATATATTTATTAATCTATCCATTTATTCACCAATTATATTATTATAAACAATATTACAGATATTTCATAAGGTAGTGAAGATGCAAAGGCCAGTCAGATCTATCTTTGCACCCCAGCACCAGAACACAGACATGTGGAAGCAGCAATAAACATCCATGGAATGAACTCTGGGTCTGAGTATATGAAGCCCTCCAGCAGGCTTCTTCCACAAATATTTATCAAGTGTCTACCATGTCCCAGGCACTGCACTCCCCGCCAAGGAACAGTATCAGATCTGCTTTTCCCCAGTGTTCCAAGTTTTGAGCCTTTGAATCCAGAAGGTCATAAGGAAGAGTGGAGGGAAGGAAACTGGCATTTCTTCTGAGAACCTGTTTGGTTTCTTTAAAATAACATGAGTATTAGAACAACAATCAGAGTCCCCATAGGGGTTTTAAAGTGTGTCCACAAATTCTTTGACAATCCTCCCTTTAATAGTGAGAGATGAATTGCTAACCCTTTCGCGTGGATTGGACTTAGTGACTCACTCCTAACGAACAGCATGTGGTGGGAGTGCGGTGTGTGGCTTCTGAGACAGTCTTTCTAGTCTTCCTCTCCCTCACTCTCTCTCATCACTTGGTCTGGGGCAGGCTGGCTACCATGTTACGAGTTTAGTCCAGCACCCCAATGGGAAGATCTGCAAAAAGGACCTCAGGCTTTCTTTCAGCAGCCACCTGATGAGGCAATCTTGGATGTGGCATCTCCAGCCCAGCCACGCCTCCATCTATCTGCAGCCCGGCAAGCTCATGAGAGACCCTGGCCAGCACCACCCAGCTAAGCTGTTCCCAAATGTCTGACCCACAGAAACGGAGACAATATTTGTTGATTTTGTTTCAGAGGCTAAGTTTTATGGTAGTTTGTTATGTGGTAAGAAAACGAATAGAGTCGCCCAAGTCCTAGAGCCGTGGTTCTCAATCTTGGCTGGGCGTAGACAGTTCCAGGAGGCAGTGTGTCCAGTGGCTGGAGAATGAGCCCGGGGTCAGAGTGGCTGGGTTGACTTTTGCTTACCAGCTGTGTAACTTGGCATAAATGACAACCTCTCCCAGCTTTAGTGGTTCCTACTGTTGTCATCCCAACTTTGCGGGCAGCTCCACCCTTCTACGCTCTCAGGCCAGAAAGCTTGGGGCTGGGGGGGTGTTCTCTTTGGTTCATTTCTTTCACTCACATCCCACATCCCATCTGCCAGAAAACCCCGTCGGCCCCACCCATGAAATAGATTGGAATCTCCGTTTCCCACGTCCTCCACTGCTGCCACCTGCCTGAACCACCAGCATCTCTCATCTGGATTTCTTGGTGGCATCCGACCTGGTCTCTCTCCCTGTCAGCCCTGACTTCCTACAGTCTGTTCTCCACACAGTATCCGAAGGGATTTTCCCCAGCGCTGGGTTCTAGGCCTCCTTTTAGTCTTTCAGATGAAAAGCTAAAGCCCTAAGGATGTCCCTTAAGGCCAATACAGTGTCTGACACGCCTCCCTACTCCCCATCTCTGACTTTGTCTCCTACATTCTGCCCTTTCCACACTGGCACGCGCCCACCTCAGGGCCTGTGCCCCTGCTGTTTCATGTGCTTTCTGCCTAAGCTTCTTTAGGTCTTTTATCAAAAATTCTTCTCCAGGAGACCTTCCTGACCTGAAGTCCAATTGAAAACTGGAATAAATTCTTATCCTTCACTCTCTTCCCTGCCCCGTTTTGCGCTCCGACACTTAGCTTGATATATCATAGATTTTGCTGGTTTATTTGTTTCCTCCCAATAGCTATCCTCCCGAGAGCAGGGATTACTTTCTGTCTTGTTCACTGTTGTATCCCCAATTCTCGGTGCATAGTAGGTGCTTAATAAATATCTGAAGGATTAATCCAGGTGCTTGGGTCCCAATGAATGAGAACCTGGTATGTGAGTGTGGCCCAGGAATCTGTATTCCAAAGACACCCCAGTACATTAGGGTTGAGAGGCCTTTTCTCAAAATGTCAGTGGGAAAGAAGTCATCATGCAAAGTTCAGCCCTCTGATCTCACCACTGAAGCACCAAGGCCAGAGGTGGGAGGAGTTAACCAGGTCCCAGGTGGCTGGGGCAGAGGAAGTAGAATTTAGGTATCGGACAACCAGCACTGGGCGCTCTGCAGCTCCGGTCTGCCCGGGCCTGCCCCATCTGATTCCAGGGCCTGCTGAGAGGGGAACTGCTGAGTCACTGGAACCCAGGCTTAGGGCAAGGCCTGGCCCCCAGCTCATGGGGCCTGGGGCAAATTGGAGCTGCATTCACCTCCTCCAAGTGACAGAGGCTGAGAGGGAAAGGCAGAGCATGGTCCTGCTTTTGCCCAAACTAACTTATGGTGAAGTTATGTCCATGTTTAAGTTCAAGAGTTGATCACAGCCTTTGAAATGCTTAACCCATTAAAAAAATTTTAACAACTGAAAGTGGGCTTTGGGGAAATAACTAAAATCTAGCTCTGATCTGAAGGAGCTGACAGGCACAGTTTGGTGGGGTCTCCATGACACTGGCTTAAAGGAAGATTAAAAAAGGTTTGCATGCCTCTACCTGGGCCTAGGATTTCCCAAACCTGCCTCACCTGGGGACACTTGTGAAAACAAAAACAAACAAAACAGATTCCTATTATTGCCCAGATGTTGGGTTCAGTGTCTTGGATCAGGCTCAGAAATTTGGATTTTAAGGGACTCTTATATATGCAAGTTTGAGAAACACTGCCTGGGCCAGTAGCCTGGGCAGTAATGTGTCATGTAGAGCAACGAGGCCTTGGCATCAGGCCCTCCCTTACATCTAATCTGTTTGGAAACTCCAAGACCCAATTTCAACATGTTGAAGAAAACACTAGTATGTCTGTAAATCTCAGTGACTACTGTGCTTGTCAAACCCACCTTTGAGAATTGATATTCTGTTGCTTCACAGAATGCCTTGGGCACCTTTATGACTGAGCAGTTGTTGAAGATGGTCTGTCTTATCTGGATTATGCTGACGGGCAGAGGTTGCTGGGAGATGGCCCCAGGGTGGCAGCAGCGGGGGAGTTTGGTGGGAAGACCAGCTTGGTGGTTTCCAGAGTCATACTGTTTAAAAAATATATATTTTTATTGATTTCAGAGAGGAAGGGATAGAGACATCAATGATGAGAGAGAATCATCGATCGGCTGCCCCCTGCACACCCCCTACTGGGGATCCAACCCACAACCCGGGCATGTGCCCTTGACTGGAATCGACCCCGGGACCCTTCAGTCTGCAGGCCGACGCTCTATCCACTGAGCCAAACCAGCTAGGGCCAGAGTGATACATTTGGACTCAGGTATGCCTGACTTCTGCATTTTATGCTCTTCGTTGCTGTACTAGCCCTCCCAAGGTTAGAGTTCATGGTCACACACATATCCCCAATGACACATTTACACAGGGAAGTGAGAAACCCTAGGCCTCTTCCCGAAAGAACACTGCTTCTTGCTCTCCTCCTCCAACCCACCTCTCCATCCCCACGGGCTCTCTCTGCAGGACAGCTCTAAATCCTGCAGAAGCCACCACGTCTGATGCACCTGGTTTGGCATTCAGGGCTATAACCTGGATACAACTTCCCTGTGGAAGGCAGAATAATGGCTCCCAAAGCTGTCCACATTCTAATCCCTGGAGCCTGTGAATGTGCTGCATGGCAAAAGGGATTTTTGCAGCCTTGGCCAGGTGGCTCGGTTGGTTGGAGCATTGTCCTGATGCACCAAGGCTGCAGGCTCAATCCCCAGTCAGAGCACAAACAGGAATCAACCAATGAATGCATAAATGGGAGGAGTGGCAGATCGATGCCCCCCCCCCGCAAAACACACAATCAAAATGTTTATTTTTTTAAACAAGGACTTTTGCAGATGTGATTAAGGGCTTTGAAAAGGGGAGATTTTCCTGGACTATGTGGGTGAGAGTTTTGCCCCACCTGCATGGCTCATTGGTTGAGTGACAACCTGTGAACCAGGAGGTCACAGTTCCATTCCAGGTCAGGGCACATGCCTGGGTTGCGGGTTCGGTCCCCAGTAGGGGCTTGCAGGAGGCAGCCAATCAATGATTCTCTCTCATCATTGATGATTCTTTCTCTCACTCCTTTCCTCTCTGAAATCAATAAAAAAATAATAATAAAAAAACTTTTAAAAGTGGAGAGTCTTTCCTGGCTGTAGTTAGAGAGGTGATGGAAGAAGGAAGGGTCAGAGAGATGCCACCCTGCTGGCTTTGAAGATGGAGGAAGAGTGGCCGAGAGCCAAGAAATCAGGCAGCCTCACCCGACCGGCGTGGTTCTATGGCTGAGCGTCAATCTATGAACCAGGAGGTCATGGTTCGATTCCTGGTCAGGGCACATGCCTGGGTTGTGGGCTCAATCCCCAGTGGGGGGTGTGCAGGAGGCAGCCGATCGATGATTCTCTCTCATCCTTGATCTTTCTATCGCTCTCTCCCTCTCTGAAATCAATAAAAATATATGTCCAAAAAAATAATAAAAAATGAAGCAGCCTCTAGAATCTACAAACGGCAAGGAAATGGATTCTGGCCTAGAGCCTCCAGAAAGAAATCTTGACTTTAGTCCGTGACACCATGTTGAACTTCTGTCAGATAATACATTTGCATTGTTTTAAGCCGTGGTAATTGATGACAGCAATAGGAGCAATAGTAAACGAATACAGTCCCCATAGAAGCTTCCTCCAACCAGTTAGTCCCTGCTAGTCTGACCCCAGGCACCATGTGTCCTCCCTCACACCTTTGCTCCTGCTGCTGCCTGTCCAGGACACTCAGATCACCTCTCCTGAGCTCCTGTTAATAAATGCCTTTCCCTCTACACTGTCCTCGGCACTGACCCCTGCAGCAGCACTCCCCCTTCAGCCTGCCCCTCCCGCGGGCTCCCCTCGAGACCATGAGCTCCTTACAGGCGTGTCTGATTTCTTTTCCTCCGACCCCATGACCAGAAGTGGTCCACAGAGGTCTGCACAACGGACCCGGGGCACTTATGTAGAAGCCCTGGTTCTTAGTCCCCGGCTGCACCAGGACACCCGGGATCCCTACAAAAACCCCAATTCTACCAAATCACCGTGGAAGGACGGGCGGCGGCTACGCAGGTATTATTGGGGGAAGATTCCCAAGAGTCAGAAAGTGAAAAACGGCAGGGAGTTGAAAAGTAGGATATGTTGCCACTTGTGTGGAAAAAAATGGAAAAAACAAATATTTATAACAAATTTTTAAAGAATCAACTATCTTTGGAAAGACATAGAAAACAAGAGAACAGAACTCCTGGTAACTTTCTGAATTCTGTATCATATATACATATTAACTGTTCACAAAAGTAAGTAAAAGTTTAAAAACTCAAAATACTGACTCTGGTGTATCTCCAGAAAGGACCCAGAATGCCCCAGGTGGGGCACAGGAATCTCCCTGGAAAACACTGTCCGCCAGCTCATCCCAAGTCAGGAACTGAATTGTCAGGAAGAGGGCAGAGCCAAGAAGCAAGGGATACTCGACAGCACAAACTGACAATGCACTTCATCAGAAAAATAAATAGAAAGCTCTCCAAGGGGCTGGGAAGCCCTAGAAACCCACGGACTCAGTCCCACCTCTGCATTTTATGGGCCAGGAAGGAGAGGGAGAGTAACCTGCCCACAGCGACACAGCCAGTCAGAGGCCCAGGCCAGTGCCCCAGGAATGACAGTGACAAGGACATGGATTCCAGCCCCCGCCCACCCTCATGCAGGGGCCCTGCTGACTCACAAGGCAGGAGGACAGGAAGATAGAGAAGAAAACACCATCTTTAATCAACCCACCTGCACAGAAACCAGGGGAACATGCCCTGCCTTGCAAGGTCCCAGTGAGAACTTGGTCCCCCTGCAAAAACTGTCTTATAAAAACAAAAGGCTTCAAAGCACCAGTGGCTAAACCCCTTGAGTAGAAAGGGGGTTGGGGGAGTGGAGGTGAGATGACAATTGGCTGGGGGCGGTGGGGGAGGAGGAGGGAGGGCTGGAGGCAGGAGTTAGCCAAGTGGTGGGGCAGCAGTCAGGCCTCAAGGGAACTGTCCCCATCTTGAGCTGTACCCACCAGCTAATGGGGCTGACCATCTGGGACCTCGGTGCCTGTGGTGACCAGAGGAACTCCTGGGGCTGGTTCCTTGGCACAGAACTGCACTTGGAGGGGGGTTTTAGCTCAGGATATTTTGGCTTTAGATAGTAGGAAACACTAGACTGGAGAGGGAAGAGCATAGAACAAAGTGGTCACCATGGACGGGCTCAGGTGTGCAAACTGTCTGCACTTCCCTCCAGCTCCCTGAGGCCTCCCACCCTTCCTTACCCAGGGCCACTCCAATTTCACAGGCTGCGAGGCTGAGGCCTGATCCTCCTGCCCTTGGACTCACCAGCCAGGGCACAGGATGCAGGCTGCTCTGGGATGCCTGTGCGGGGAGGTGGGGAGAATGAGCTCTCCTCTCTGCTTGCTCTCAAGGAAGTGTGCTGGACCTCCTGACCCCACACCCCCACTCTACCTCTTCAGAACTCCAGGACACTGGAGTAGTCATAAGCGCTAGTGATCTGTGAGCACTGGTGACCAGCTAGAGCTGACCAGCCCTTTTCCACTCTTAAATCACAGGTCTTCCAACCGGTCAGGCAGAGTTGCTGAGAGCGTAGGGGACCACAGGTGCAGCAGCTTTAGGCACCTGGACAGGGGGGTGACGACTGACTGTGAGTCCCCTTTCCTGGAGAGAGCTTGAAAGGGTTGCCAAGGGTGGACAGAAGCCAAGTCTAGGAAGGCTTCCCTGTGGGCCAGGCTGAATTCAGGGCTCTGGGCTCCATATGTCTAGTTCCCTACGAGAGAACGGGTATATTGCTTTAAGAGAGGCGCTGGCAAGTGGTGGCGGTGATGTGTAAGTATGGTGTGGATCTCATGGGTTCTGGAGTGTCCAGGCTGGAAAGGGATTTGAAAATGGAATGTGGAGACCAGGCACTGGGTTTTGGAGGTTGAAACTACAGAAAGTACACTGTGTTCAGGGCCTGCCTCCACCAAAAGCCTAGTTGTGTGGCCTCAAAGCAGATTGCTCTACACTGCTGGGCCTCAGTTTCCTTATCTGCAAAATGGGGATTATAATACCAGCCTAACCCAGGGAACTGAGTGTCAACGGAGAGAGAAGGCTAGAAAGAGCTATCCCATTTGCTAAGGGATTATTTTAATTATTTGAGGTGGGGAAACTGAGGACCAGAGGGCAAGGGCTTTGCCAGATGTCACACAGAGAGTCAGTGATGGAGCTGCGATTAGAACCCAGGACTCCTGTTCCTAGCTCACGGTGTGAATGAGTGTGGTGAGGTGGGGTGAGTCTGTCCATCCTGCCTCTACTCTCTGGACAGTGAACAGGATGCTGAGTGAAGGTTGAAAGAGAGAGGCTGGAAAAGGGAGGGAGGCCCCAGCGCACGCCAAGGCTGAGATTAAAAAAAATACAAACCCCGAGATTCCCCTCCCTCGCCCCACCCCGCCCCGCCCCATCCCTGAAGTCCAGGCTGCAAAGGGCCAAGTCCAAGTCCGAGGCAGACCAGATCGAGCCGCGCAAGCTGCAGTCAGCCCGCCAGCCACCAGGGGGCGCGCCTGCCATCTTGGCCCGAGCTCGTGGCAGCGGCTGTCAGTTTAGCACAAAGCACTCGGCACGGCACCGGGGTGGGCGTGGGGCTGAAGCTACCCCGACCTGCAGGAAACAAAGGCAGGTTAGGAAAGTGGACCCCGAGAATGGGGGAGCAGAGAGATCCGACTGCTCTTCCCACCCCTCCTCTCCTTTTTACCGACACTAACGCCCGGGTCCCCCATCCCACCCTGCTTGGCGCCATGACCCACGTGTACAGAGGCTGCAGCTGTAAATGCGACGTCTTCTGGGGCGCCTGGTATCCGTAGGAGTCAAAACCGCCGATGAAGTCAACTGCAGAAGGGGAGGTGGCATAGAGTTAGAAACGGGCTGGGGGCGGGGCGTCCTTAAGGGAGAAGGTTCTTGGGGGCAGGGCTTGAGCCACTTCAGGGGAGGAGATGGGGTTGGGGGAAAACGCTGGGAATGGGAGGTGCCAGATAGGGACCAGCCTTGTGGAGCCCCTCCAAGGGGCAGGGCCTGAGAGGGGCGGGTAGGGTGGTGGTGCTGGGGCCGTGGACTGGGCACCTGGACATCCGGACCTCAGTCCAGAATGGGCTGACTATGTAAATCCCACCCACCCCTGGCTCCTCTCCTCCCCACTCATAGAGGGGCCGACCCAGGGCTCCCTCCCACCGAGGCCGTGCGGGCCCCTGTCCAGGGTGCTGAAGACGCGGGGTGGCCGGCGGCCAGGCTTTTCCGCTTCCTAGGGGCGCCACATACTTACAGCTGTCCTCTTCCTCCAGGAACACTTTGCTCACGTAGCAGGCGAACACAAAGCCGAACAGCTGAGGGAGGAAGAGGATGAGGAGAGGGAAGCTCTCCCTCCACCCTCTGCCTGGCCCTGCCTACCCAGGCTGGAGGAACAGGGTGTGCTCACATGAAGGCGAACCCCTAACAACTTCCAAGTTCATGACTGGGCCTTAAAGTCAAACATTCCTGGTTGCAGTCTCTGTCCTGGGACTGTGACTTCGGACAAGCAATTATTTTACCTCGCTGAGCCTCAGTTTCCCCAGTTGGATCTGGGCAATACCTTACTGGCTTGCTAGGAGGAAAGAGAATCATGTGGGGTGGGGAGATCCTCCCCAGGCAGGCTGGAAGACCCAGATTCAACCCTTCTTAACTAGGGCTAAGCAAAGGGGTTTTCAGACTCCACTTTGGGAGTGTTGTGAGGTGGGCACAGGAGGACTCACAGCCAGGAAGATCTGCAGGGCGCTGCTGAGGGCTTCGATGTAGGGATAGTCGAGCAGGCAGCCAGTGACAGAGATGACATGGTGGTCTTCCAGGGCCAGGCGGGAGTTCAGGACAGGTGTCACCAGGCAGCCTGGCCCGTTCTCCATCCACCAGGAGCGGTGCAGGGATGTGTTGAAGGTCATGATGAAGTCCCGGTCCTGGGGGTAGAGGGGCCTAGGATACTGAGCTGGGGTGGGGGAATCCTCCCCAGCTCCCAGGAGACTATATATAAAGCCTATTTCACATGCGGACCGTTATAGCAGCCTCCTCCCATAACTTGCTTTGTGGAGGGCATGGGGGTGAGGGGGTGTGAAGAGTATGTATCTGCAGATCCACATTTGGCCAGTAGGTGGCACGGGATGACCATGCAAGCCTCCCTATTCCATCAGCAATAGGAGGGGCTGGTACTGACCTACAGAATCCCAGGATTCCAGGGCTGGAAAGAACATCAACAGTGACCAGATACAATTTTCCAGCTTTTGGTGAAATCTTCAATACAGGCCCTTTCACGGCCCATTCAGCCTCTACAATGTGCTCCCTATGTGTGACCCTGGGCAAACCTTTTCCCTCTTGGGCCTCAGTCTCTCCATGTGAAATGGCAAAGTGGCTGACCTAGGTCAGAAGTTGTTATCCATGGTGTGCATCCCTGTGTTCATTAGTCATCCACTCATACAGTCTGCTAACAAATATTCACTGCATGCTGACCAGGTGCAAAGCACTGAGATGTGTGATCTTGTTTATCCCCTCACCAATCAAAGGAAGTTGGGGTTGCTCTTATCTGAACTTACTAGATGAGGAACTGAAGTTCAGAGAGAGTAAGACACTTGCCCAAGGTCAGACAGCTAGAAAACATTAGAGCTGGATTTGAATCTAGTAGATAGTCAAACTACCAAGCCAAATGCTCTCATTCATGTATGCTGCCTTCTTAATATCTAAGAATGAAAGTTGTGCTCTCGATGGTTTGGCTCAGTGGTTGGGGTGTTGGCCTGTGGACCGAAGGTCGAGGGTTCGATTCCTGGTCAAGGGCACGCACGTACCTCCATTGCAGGTTCCCCAGCTCTCATAGGGGCGCATGCAGGAGGCAACCAATCAATGTGTGTCTCTCTCATGTTGATGTTTCTCTCCCTCACTCCCTTTCACTCTCTCTAGATATCAATGAAAAAAAAATATCCTTGGGTTAGAATTAAAAAATAATAATAATAAAAATGGAAGTTATACCCTCTGGGTTTACTCTTCTCAAAGCTAAATATTCCTACTTACTTCAATATGTGACATGGTCTGTTCAATTTTTCCCAAACAAACTCTACCTAATCTCTTGTTCTTCTGAAAAAATATTGATCAGCACTGAACTCGAATCTTTGCAGTCTAAACAGTACAAAGTGCATGGGATTTTCACCTCCCTTGCACTGAGCACAGGTGAGGCCTAAGAGTAGCTTTGTGGGCCACCATATACTGTTAGTTTCTACAAAGCTTGTTATCAACCGGGACCCCAGCCCATCTTCACACAGACGGATCTTCACCCTTATCTGCTCCATCATCATTTGTGTCTGAGAAGTGCAGAGGGGCCCAGAAACAAAAATGTGGGGTGGGGAATGGGAATAGATTATTTGGGTGTGTGGAGGGAAGTTTCTTCAAGAGATAATTCCCCGTCCCCCCCCCCCCCGAAAAAAAAAATCCACAAAAGAGATGATGGCCCAGACCCATATCACCGTGGGAGCCTTTAGGGTGGGAGGGGAAAGGCCAGGCTCTGCCCGCTGGCACTGCCAGGCCTGAGGCTTACCTGGGACAGCTGTCCAACCTCCAGGTAGAAGCAGATGATAAATGCATTCCAGCCAACCCAGAGCACCAGCCAGGCTGCATACTGGGGAAAGCAGAGGTGGGGTCAGGGTGGGGCCTGGGGGAGGGGGCTTGGGGTATGTCCATGGACACAGAGTTAATGGACTGAGAAGACTTTTGCAGGGGACGTTACGACAATACCTTGCTCATAGAGCACTGAGAATAGTTAACAAATCATTTTTACACCAAACCAGTCTTTATAACAGCCCTGCAGGGAAGGCATTGTCCTCGCTTCAGAGATAACTAATTTAAGGCCTGGAGAGAGTCATTTTTTCCAAGATCACACAGCTAGAAAGACGTAGGGCTGGAACTCAAACCCAAGTCCTGGGGTAGCTAATCCTACCCATTCGGCAGAAAACAACAGCCGCCAGACATGGCCAAGAGCTGGAGAGGGGCTGGCTCTTTCCACCCAAACCCTATGCCTACAATTCCAGTGGTGGCCACCAGCAGACACAGCATTTTACACTGGTGCCTGGGGCGTCCTGAGAACTGGAAAGAAGGGTTCTCATATCTCACTCAGATGAGAGAAAACCCTGGAAGGGCCATGTTCTCCTGGCCTCTGGGAGGTGGGGACAAGCCCTAGAATGAGGGCTAGTGGGCTCTGGTGGTAGCAGGACACTGCGTGTCACTGTTATTGTAGGTGTCAAGCGTTTCTGTAGTAAATCTACCAAAAAGCCTTTTCCCTCAAGAGAGGTATGTGAATGGGTCACGGAGGAAGAGCAGGGAACACAGGTGAACTGAAAACAGGAGTTTGACAGAGACCATCCAGGACCAACCAGGACTTAGAAAAACGGAGCAGGAGGAAGGAGCCAGGGACACAGTCCACTCTGGGGATGGGCCTCAGAGCCACCCTCGACTGTATTCTTGATGAACACCAAGGGACAAGCGCCAAGCTTTCCCGACGAAACCTGAGGAACTAAGCTAGACCAGGCTCCTTCCTCGCACTGGCTTTCTGAGGCGGCGTGGTGAGGTGGCAGGGGCCTCCGCTCTGGATCTGAGGCTCTAGTCCTGGCTCTGCCACCCACTAGCTGTGTGACCTTAGGAAGGGTTGCAACCTTTCTGAGACTCATTTCCTCATCTAGAAAATGGAGATGGTGCGATATACCTCGCAGAGCTGCGTAAAGATCCAACAAAGCAAGTGACATCTTAGCAGAGTGTCCAACACAAGGTAGGCACTCATTAAATCAGTGGTTCTCAACTTTGGCTGCACATAAGAATCACCTGTTTTAAAATCGTGATTTCTGGGCCTCATCCTCCGGAAATTCTGTTTCTTTGTTATGGGGTGGGGCCACAACATTAGTAACAAAGAAACAGAATTTCTGGAGGATGAGGCCCAGAAATCAGGGTTTTAAAAAGATTCCCAGGTGATTCTAATGTGCAGCCAAGGTTGAGAACCACTGCATTAAATGATGTATCATGTTAATAGTTGGATTTTTCCCTAGGAAATTCTTTAGGAAAAACACCAACCTTGCCTCCGCTGAATAAAGAAGCATTGGGACTTGGGCATTCACATCAACAGGGCTAGAGGCAATACAGGGCAGGGGTCTGCGTGCCTGTGGTGGGAGGGCAGTTTTGGTTGGAGGAGTGGGGGAGATGGATAGGGGTGAGGAGAAGGGGTTGGCTTGGGAGGGGTCAATGAGCCATACCAGAATGAGGTACCGGGAGCGGTACTGCACCGTGCCAAAGATGCCCAGGATGACCGCCATGATGTGCAGGAAGTTGGCTAGGATAGGAGCCCATTGGTAGCCCAGGAAGTCAAAGATCTGCCGCTCCAGCGCAGCCACCTGTGGGAAAGAGCAGACTGAGGCCGTGTGCACGCCCTAAAAGGGAAGGGCAGGGACTCCTTGACCTTGTGGAGGAGGTGACATCAGTTATTGTGGTGATGAGGCACCATGACGGATTGTGCAGAAATCTTGGAGCCATCCCAGCCCTGAAGTACCAAAGGGCTGCTGGGAGGTGGGACAAGTCTGTGGGGGTGGAGGACTGAGCCCTGATCATGACTTTGGGGTGGGCTGAAGGGAGATGGGAGCCAGGGTTCAGAACACCTACCTCCCTGCCAAGAGGCCCTCCCCACTTGCTCCTTCCTTACGTGGGGCTCTCAGTTGGTGGAGTCAGGATCCAGACTCCTCCCCCAGCCCTGCCCTAGGGCTGAGCCCTGGCCCTGGAGGCCCCAGGGATGCCTCGGGTCTGAGTCATCTCTTCCCAGGCCCCCTCTCTGGAGGTTACCCTGGCCTATCGGATCCATGGGCCACAGAGAAAGGGATTTTATTTTCTCCCCTCCCCTGAGGGAGCTGCAGTAGATTGCAAAACTGGCCTCAAATTCTTCTTCCTGTTTCCATTTTCTATGGCAGTGCCTGCCCACACTAGCTCTGTACTTGGTCATGTGACTTGCTTTGCCCAATGGGGCTTAAGCAAATGTGAAGCAAGTGAAGACGTGAAAAATGTTTGTGCACTGGAGCTTGCTCACTTGCTACACTTGTAACACAGAGAACACCTTGTGAAGGAGCCCAAGCTGACCTGCTGAATGACAGGCGCCCCAGCTGCCAGCCAGTCAGCCATCGGAGTGAGGCCATACTAGCTCATTCAGATGCGAGCCAACCCACCAGCTGACCACAGACACCCAGCCCAGAATCAGAAGAATCTCCTAGCCAACACACAGAATCATGAGCTGAATAAAATGATTCCTTTAAACTACTACATTTTGGGGTGATTTGTTACACAGCAAAAGCTAACTGATACAGGACACAATCAATACTCCCTTTCCAGCAGCCCCTACTTCAATCTTTCAGCTGATACAATCAGGAACAAAGGTGCCAAGGGTACCTATTGGTATTGACTGACCAATATTCCTTCTTCTGGTTTTGGAAGCTGCCACCCAGACACTCAGTTCATGTGGCTTGGTGGGGCTGATCCCACTTCTAACTTCCATAGCAGGCTGGTGACCTATGCCTAACCAAATAATCCACACAGTGATCTATTCAGGGATGGGCACTCACTGTGTGCCCTGCTCCCGAGAGTCACCAAAGCTAAGGAACAGGGAGAGAGTGAGGAAGGAAGATGAACAAGCAGGAACAGTGTCCCCGGGGACATCGTTTTAGGTCTGAGGATCCAGACATACCTGAAACTAATTGCCCCTCCCTGTACCTGTGATTTCTGTCACTTGCAACCAAGAGTCCTGACTGAGATAGAAGAAGGGGAGAGAAGCGGGTCTGGCTTGGGAGGGGGAGGGACGATTCCGATAAGGTGAAAAGATCCCAGAAGCTTTTTTCCTGGGAGGGAGGCAGGAGAAGGTGGACCTGATGCTACCACACAGATGGCAGGGCTGGGCAGAGACCCAGGAAGCTGCGGGCTCAACCCTGGCACCCACCCACCTGGCACCAGCCTGCCTCTTTTTGGTGACTCCCCTCGCAGGGCTCTGCGGATTGTAAAGAGCGTTCCAAGTTCATCTCTCCCTCCATACTCCTTGGCAGAAAGGCAGAACTGAGATCATATCTCATTTTGGAGAAAGAGACAATGAGGCTCAGAGAGGGGAAGTGACTTGCCTAAGGTCACACAGCTGGCTGGTGGCAGCGCCAGGCAACCATTCTGCCTTTCTCTGCACCTGTCTCACCTTGGCCCCAACACACAACCTTTCCCATTGGCAGTGGCCTTGGTGTGAAGAGGCATGGTTCCGGTTGAGAGTCTGATACTGACCATGGGTGACCTTGGGTAGGCCACCTTCCTGCTGGGTCTTGGGCTCCTCTTGCATCCATAGAGGCCGCTGGACTACATGACCTCTAAGGGTCCTTCTGGTTTTGACGTCAATGATCTGCTGACCTTGGGGGAGAAACTCCCCAGGCTGCTCCCCCTGCCAAAAGGCCCTGTCTCACTTTTTTTTTTTTAAATTAGGCAATGATCTGCTGACCTTGGGGGAGAAACTCCCCAGGCTGCTCCCCCTGCCAAAAGGCCCTGCCTCACTTTTTTTTTTTAAATGAGGTTTATTCTCTCTTTTTTTAAAATATATTTTTATTGATTTCAAAGAGGAAGGGAGAGGGCGAGAGAGATGGAAACATCAATGTTAAGAGAGAATCGTTGAACGGCTGCCTCCTGCACGCCCCATACTGGGGATCAAGCCCAAAACCTGGGCATGTGCCCTATGACCGAAACCAAACCCGGGACCCTTTAGTCTGCAGACCGACGCTCTATCCACTGAACCAAACCGGCCAGGGCCCTGCCTCATTTTTGTTCTCCCTTCCACCCACACTCTGCTAGGCTTTAGGAAACGTGGTGGTTTGGGATCCAGCTTGAAGCTCTCAACTCAGCTGGCACCTGCTCTTGGCAAGGAGGCTGTCATCAGAGGACAGAGGGCTGTGGCTCAGTTCTTGGGCATTGTCCCGTGCACTGAAAGGTAGCAGGTTCGATTCCTGGTCAGGACACATGCCCGGGTTTAGGACTCCATCCCCGGTAGCGGGGGTGCAGGAGGCAGGAAGTAGCTGATCAATGCTTTGCTCTTACATCGATGTTTCTCCCTCTCCCTTCCTCTCTCTCTAAAAATCAATAAAAATATTAATCAAATAAAATTATTCTCCACCGCAGGACTCCCTGCCTCCCCACTGGTTTTATTTTTTCCATGGCATTTATCTACCCACCTTCTATGTACTATCTCCTGCATTAGAGGGCAAACTCCATGAGAGGGGGGGTTTCTGCCTGAGATGTCCACTGCTGTACGTTAGTGGCGAGGGCCAAGCCTGGCACATTGCAGGTGCTAAAGGTAACCTCATTCTCCACCCTGTCTGGCCACTCCCGAGTCCAGCGCAGCTGATCCTCCCATGCACTCAGACCCTTAAATATCCAAGAACCTCAGGGCTATATTTGGCCCTTTTTCATGCTCCACTTCTCCCAGCAAACGCATGCCTACCCAAGCTTCAGTGACTACCTGCTCATGTTTCAGCTTCCAGCCCCTTTATAAACCACCTGCCCACTGGATGGCTCATCATGAACTTAATACGCTCAAACCTGGTCCATTTCCAGGGACTCGGGGCCCCACGATGTGTCCAGCTGCATGAGCTGGAAAACGGAACTTTAGGTCCTGGTCTCCCCGCTCTCCCTCACCTCCATGCCGGGCCTGTCAAGTTCTGGCTCTCTGACTTGCTGAATCTCTGACACAGCTGGTCACCTTTCTCCCTCCACTGTCTGCTCTCACCTGGCCTTTGGAATGCCGCGCCCCCCCATTTCTAACCCACCCCCCTCTTTCCTGAGTGAAACC
>NW_005367431.1:208020-217275 GCF_000412655.1 Myotis brandtii | reverse complement strand
TCCCAGGAGTCCCTCCTGTCCCCCCACACACCCACACACACACACACACACACACACACACACACACACACACAGTGCTTGTTTTCCAGGGCTCCTGCAGCCCTTCTGCTTCTCTCTGTCCCAGCCTGGATCTGCTGGAAAATGGCCAAGGCCATAACTGTTAAGTGAAATAAAATGAGCTGCAGAACAATATGATTCCATTTGTGTAAAAAAAAAAAAAAGCCAATAAAGAGAGACACGAAACGTGTGTGACTGTAAATGCACAGTCAAGAGCCACGGAAACACAATAGATCATGAGAACTCCAGGGAGTGCGAATGGGGAGATGGGAGATTTCTACTTTTAAATATACACACTTCCGTATTTCTGAAATTCTTTTTGACAAGTTATATTTTTTGAAAAAAAAAAGTTTTAAAATGTTGATTCATCGCTCAGCCCATGTTAAAACGGTGCCAGAGTGGCTCAGCGGATCTGAGGTCTCCTCCTCCGATGAGAACGCGTGCGGGGCCCTGGGCGGTTTCCTCCCCTGGCCTCAGTGTTCTCACTGTGCCATGGGGGCCGCTGTAGCTGCAGGTCAGTATCTAGGCTTGGTGGTGCAGTCTGCCTGCCTGCGGGGGGACTGGCCTTGGGGTCCTGTGACCTCTGCTGAGAGCCGAATGGCCCTTTCCCCCCAGAAGCTGGTTCTGCCGGCCCCTGGCACAGCCTGGCCCCAGGTTCTGCCTGAGCCATCACAGCCCTGCTTTCCCTGCCTCACCCTACCTGGACCCATCAGCACCCGCCTCTAGGTTCCGCCAGCCAAGGGTGCCCTCTCCCCTCAGCCCTAGTGGAGCTGCCTCGATAGAAGGTTCCCTTTTCGCAGAGAGCAGTCACCTGAGTCTCCTGAAATCACTCAGACAGGAAGAGGCAGAGCCTCGATCTGAGTCCTTGTCTCCGTACCCACTGCTCTTCCCACCCAACAGCCATCTCTCCAGAGGCAGGGGCTTGGGAAGGGGGCAGAGCCTGCTCTGGGTCAAGGGCCTCTCGTAAGTCACCCAGCGCAGCCTCCCGGGGGCAGTGCTGTAACAGCTCACATTTATTAACCTCCAATTAGTACCAGACACTGTTCTGAGTACTTCACATCTGTCCGTTCATTCATTCTACAAATAGTTCTCGAGTGTCTTTTGTGTGCTAAGTTCAGAGAACTCAGAGTGAACAGAGACTATCCTACTCCTGTCCTCATGGATGACAGTCCTGCCTCAGTGCAGACACCAGGACGCCGGCTCCAGCCCAGACAGCAGGGGAAGCACAGAGGGGAAAGAGGGATCATTCTTTTCTATTAGAAAACAAAACAAATTCTCCCCGAAGGAGATCAATACCTTCTCTCAATGGGTCTTAGAATTGTAGAATCATTTATTGAGCACCTACTGTATATAACCCCTCATACATCACATCTCTTAATCCTACCCCCACTGATAGACAAGGCCCAGAGAAGTGCAGGGGCCCTGCCCAAGGACACAGAAGAGCTGAGGCTCCAACAATCAGTTTGGGGCCAAGCCCTCGCTCTTCCCTACCACATGGCTCCCTGAGCCTGTTTGCATGATGTGGCTTTTGGGAATTTCACCCCTTCCAGTCCTGCTCCCTCTTCCTCAGGACAGCTCCCCACTCCCTCGAGCCCCCAGACTGCCATCTGTCTTCCTCACACCCTCCCGCTGTGGCTCAACCCTCTACCTCAGTGGAGCCCGGGGAGCAGGGAGCAGCTGGTCACCACCTTCCAGGTAATTAGCCCTGGGAGACCAGCGTGGAGCTGTTAGGGAGGCCCAGGACTGTCTCAGAGGGCTGATCTAACCGGCCCCGGTTCTGTCAGAAGGTAGCCACTGGGGCTTGGCCTCAGTCTCCATGGCAACCCCACTCCAGTGACTGCTGACCCATCCCCAGCTAAGGGGCTCCTCAGGCCCCTTCTGGGCAGATCTATCCCAACGCACCTCAGAGCTGGCAGCTCCATTAGAAAGAGGGGATTGGTAGTGGTCTCATTAGCATATATCTACATTAATTTGCATAAACCCTAGGCCCAGCAGCCCAGGGTGATACCAAGGTCAGTCTAAAAAGAATCAAAGCGTCCCTCCATCTCATAGGCTTATCTCCTCATGTACCATCTGGTCCAGGCCCACAGGCAGCATAGTGGGAGGTGGTGTGGGCCATGCAGGGAAGGGCCAGTGACTCTCTGTGACTCAGTCTCCTCCTCTGTAGAATGGGGACAGGATGCCTACTTCACCTAGGTGTTGAGAGGACTGAGGGATCTTCTCCATCATTCCCACGCCCAGGCCCTGCCCTGCCCCCACTAACCCCCAGTCTCCACTCCTGGAGCTCCTTGCTTTCTGCCTGTGGGCAGACCCACCCCTCTTACAGGCCCAGAAGCCAGCAGGAGCCCAGCAGAGCCTGCACCTTGGATCTGGGGCTACTATGCCACCCTCCTCCTACCAGGCCCTTCCCCCCACTAGTTTCTGGGTTCTGGCAGAAAGTGGATTGGAAGCTGGAGGCCACCAGCTTTGACCTTCATCACACCACTGGGCTTTGCCCTCGTGCTGATGTACAGCCGGGGAGCCGGGGGCCTCTGACCTGCACCACCCACTCCATGCACCCTTTGGAAAACTATGAGGCAGTTTAGGGTAACGGGACAGTGGGGGCGCTCTGGAGCCAGACTGCTTGGGTTTATCATCCAGATGAGCCTCAGTCTCCCCGTCTGTAAAATGTGGATTACAGTCTCCACAATCGTGGAGTTGGCGTGAAAATTAAATGAGATAATATAGGTCAAGTGCCTGACATAGTAAGCACTCTAAAATGTTAACTATTATTACAGTAATGACAGTAATAAGAAAAAAACCTGAGACCACTTGGAAGATCAAGGAAGGGGTTACAGAGGAGGTGATATTCTTTTTTTTTTTTTTTTATAAATGAGAAGTATTTTTTTAAACCGTTTTTTAAAATATATTTTTATTGCCCTAACCAATTTGGCTCACTGGATAGAGCATCGGCCTGCGGACTCAAGGGTCCCAGGTTCGATTCTGGTCAAGGGCATGTGGTTGTGGGCACATACCCAGTAGGGAGTGTGCAGGAGGCAGCTAATCAATGTTTCTCTCTCATCGATGTTTCTAACTCTCTATCCCTCGCCCTTCCTCTCTGTAAAAAATCAATAAAATACATTAAAAAAAGGGAAAAAAATATTTTTATTGATTTTAGAGAGGAAGGGTGAGGGATAGAGAGATAGAAACATCAATGATGAGAATCATTGATCGGCTGCCTCCTGCACGCTCCCCACTGGGGATCGAGCCTGCAACCCAGGCATGTGCCCTGGGCTGGAATCGAACCTGGGACCCTTCAGTCTGCAGGCCGACACTCTATCCACTGAGCCAAACCAGCTAGGGCAGAGGAGCTGGTTTGCTATTTAATGTGGCCTTGAACAGACGATAATAATGAAACACTGGAAACACTCTGAATGTCCGTCCGAAGGACCCACAATAAATGATGGCACCTCCACAGGATGGAACACACACAGCACAGCTATTACGACGACGAGTGTGGAAGGAGGGCCAAGCTGGGCGGAGCCGTGGGAGTACAAACTTATTTTTGAGCAGAAAAAAGAAAAGGAGACATCACACTGTTAACTCTGGAGAGTGGGGTTTGAGGGGTGGTCTTTGAGAGTCAACCAGAGATATTTCTGTAAGGTTTTACATTGAGGGATAATACTTTTATAAGAAAACAAAATAAAGAAGAAATTAATAGAGGAAAAATGAACAAGGACAAAACCCTGAGGTGTGAGCGAGGTGACCAATCGTCCTAGTTTCCCTGGCACTATGGAGTTTCTTGGAGTGCATCACTTTAAAAGATAAAATCCAAAAGTACTGGGCAAATTGGGACGAGTTGGTCACCCCCAGATGTGGGAGGGTATGGACGACTTGGGGACCTGGGGTGGCTCTTGAATGAATGGTGTGAGGGGTGGCAGGGTGGGGAAGACCTGGCTGGGCCTCAGACCCAGAGCTTTATCCCAATGGCCCCCAGGAGCCAGGGAAGGTTTGAGCAGAGGGATGTGGAAGCTGGGTGCTTCTCTGGCTGGGGCAGTGGGGGTGGAGGACGGGCTGGAGGTGGGACGCCTGGTGGAGACGCTGAGGCCTTCCTTGCTGGGGGCCCCATTCTCCCAGGACTCCCACCTTCTTGGTGATGCCCACTCCATCTCTGCCCCTACCCCCATGTCCAAACTGTTGGGGCATCCTCAGTCCCAGGCCCCAGAGGCCGAGACTCCAGCAGGCTCTGGCGTGGACAGTGAAGGCTTGGGAAGAGCATTCCAGAAGGGGATGGAGGGGAAGGCAATCCGGGTGGAGAAAACCAGCAAAAACCAGGCTCTCCCAGGAGACGCCAGCTACAGACAAATGGACATTTGAATAAATATAAAGATGATTAATCAGATCCCCCCATTAAGTACCATGAATGACATCATATAATTAAGCCAAAAACTCATGGCAGAAAGCATCTAAATGGAGCAGGCACTTAAGCAGGGAGAATTAATTAAGGAGGCATTGAAAGTTTCAGGAGTGGCTATAAGGATGGAGTTGGAGTGGGAAAAACTGGAAGGTAGACAAAAACAATTGGGTGTTAACATCTGCCCAGCATGGGATGGAGGCCTGAGCCCAGTAGTTTAAAATCTCAGGCTCTGGGAGTCAGGCAGACCTGGGATGGATTCCCAGCTCTCACTTACAAGCTTTGGGATCTGGGAAAGTCAGTTTCCTCATCTATACAATGGGAATATTATCACTAAATACCTGAGGGGTGTGAGGATTCAGCGAGGCAATGTGAGTCAAGGACTTTGCATATAGTAAGTGCTCAGTAAAATATCCTTCATTGAACATGCCACATTCCCTTCTGGATCTTAATTTCTTACCGGCAAAAACAGGACAATAATGTCCTGCCTTCTTCACAGAGAAATTAGAGATCAAATAAGATCATAACCATGAAAGCAATTTATATACTCTAATGTGCTTTTTAAACTATAAAGTACTATGCCCACATTATTAGGATAATTATTAAGTCCTTGGCTTCATACTAAGGTCAGATTCTTGCTGCTTGTTCCCTGAGAAACTGTACACTGTAGTGGTTAAAAGTGTGGCCTAGGAGTCAGACCATCTGGGCTTGAATGCTGCCTTTAACACATTAGCTATGTACCCTTCAGCAAGTCACTTAACCTCTCTGTGCTTTAACGTCTTCATCGATACAATGGGGATAATGACAATGGTACCATCTGGGGGGGCGGGGGTAGTTGTGAGGCCTAAATGAGGGAATGTGTGTAAAATGCTCAGAATACCGCCTGGCCTGGAGCCATGGGTAAGAAGCCATGTTAGCTGTGATGATGTTGCCCACAGTGAAGATCCAGGGCCCGAGACCTCTCAGAGGACTCACGTTCTGAAGAAGAGACCACAGTCGTCCTGGTGTGCAGGCCTCTCTGAGGCCAGGTAGGGCTCCCTCCACCCCGAGCTGGCCCCTTGCTCTGCCCTTTCTCTCCTTATTCACCTGCCAAGCATTCTTGGCACATACACCCCCGCCCCCACCCTGTGCTGGGGGCCCAGACGATGGACTTCAAGTGTCAGTGCTGCACAAGCCCAGAGAGCAAGGACTTCCCTTCCGGGACTGGCACTGAGCCTGCCCTGTACAGGCTGCCTTATGTCCACTTCATTTACTCCTCTCAACTCTCCCCCCGCCCCCCTTAATCCTCACCTGAGGATATGGTTTTGTTTTGTTTGTTTTTTAGAGAGAGAGAAGGGAGAGCGAGAGAAACATTGATGTGAGAAAGCAACATCGATCTGTTGCCTCCTGTATGTGCCCCGACTAGGAATCAAACTCACAACCTTTTGGTGCACGGGAGGACCCTACAACCAACTGAGCCACCCAACTAGGGCTGTTCCTTTCAGCTTTTGAGTGGCGCTATTTCCATATGTGGAAACAGAGGCCCAGGGAGAAAAGTAAAAAACTCCAGGTCGCAGAGCAGGTCCGTGGCAGGGGCAGGATCCAACGCAGACCTGTGGGCTCTGAAGCCTGCCCACCACCACCCCACCTTCCCCATGAGCTCTTCTGCTCTAAACGGCTGCGCTGGGCCCCCCGCAGTGTCCCCGCCGAGGCCTGACTCCCTTCTGCTGAAACTGGCACCCCTCCCAACGAATCTGCTAGTGACACTGACGGTGCTGAGATGTGTTCTGTTCAAATCCATCATTTACTAGCCATGTGACCTCCAGCAAGCGTCTAACACCCCCTAAGCCCGTTTCCTCCACTATAACAAGGAAAAGATGAAAACCTACCTTTCAGAGGTGACCTTAAAGGATGCAAAATATGGCACTTGGCACAGGAGGGGCACCTGACAAATGCCATTCTTTCATCAAGTCTGAGTGCCGTCCTCCCAGGGCCCCACCCCCTCTCCGCCCCGTGCCTCTGGAGGCTTGTGCTCTGACCTAGCTCGGCCTCCGCCGAAGCTTTCTCATTCCCGGCTGCCTTCCTTTGGGGAAGGTTTCTTTCATTTTTTTCCGGAGGCCTTTCTTCCTTGCTAATGAGACAAAACAGAGTCCTTCCTGCAGCCCTTTTGCCATCTCCTCCGGCAGGAGGCCTGCCTGCTTCACAGCACCGTGGAACCCTCTCCTGTCAGGGCTCAGTTTGCTGGGCCGCAGGGCTCCCTCCGAAAGCTCCCTCGAAGCTGACCTGGGCTCCCTCACGCCAGGCCAGCATTGATGGTGGCCGTCCCTCCTGGCCTGCAGTAGAGGCACATCAGATACCAGACAAGATGCTGCCGTACCAAACACTCCTGCCTTTCTGGGCCTCCTCCCAACTCTGGCTTTTCTGTACCGGCTCTGGTGTGGCTCTGGGACAGCCCGTCTCAGAATTATGTTGCTCAGACCTTGGGCAAATCGCATGCCCGTTCAGGGCCTCCATTTCCTCATCTATAAAATGGGAATCGTAACCCCAACCCTTCTTGCTTCTTGGGTTAAGGGTGGATCCAACAGGATAACTGAGATCAAGGAACCATCAAACTCTCCCCTCACAGGGGAGACCCCCAGGGCTCACGCTTCCCGTTCCAACGGGGTCAAGAGTAACACACCTACCTGACTGGTGTGGCTCAGTGGTTGAGCCTCAACCTATGAACCAGGAGGTCACGGTTCAATTCCCGGTCAGGGCACATGCCCAGGGTGTGGGCTCGATCCCCAGTAGGGGGCGTACAGGAGGCAGCCAATTGATGATCCCTCATCAGATGTTTCTGTCTCCCTCTCCCTTCCTCTCTCTGAAATCAATTTTTTTAAAAATCTTAAAAAAAAAAATAGCAGCACAGCAACATTCACGCTCCACCTCCTTCCCACCTAAGCATCCCCAACAGCTGCAAGAGAGGACTCTTCTGTGAGTCTGTTTTATCTTAAAAGAATATGCACCCAGCATTCTCCTCTAGACAGAGCCTCCTCTTCAGTTCACTTCCCCGGAAATCAGGGTAGAATCAATGCTCTGCACGGAGGCACGGCATCTGCATCCTGTGGCTTAATGTCCTCCTCCTCCCAACCTGGCAGGTACAGGAACTGCGGCCTGAGATGCTATCAGGTTGGGCATCAATCCTGTCTCCACCACTTACAGGCCACACGGCTAGTAAGCCACTCGGCATGGCTGAGGCTGTGTTCTCATCTGAAATGGGAATCATTCATACTAGAACGTAAGTCTGTGGGTCAAGGCCAGGGTAAGGCTGAGAGGAGTGGGTGAGGAGCAAGGATCCAAGCCTGAGGTCAGGGCCACGGACAGCTGGAGTCGCTGCAGGAAGACTGTGAGAAGACTGGCTCTGTCGGCCATCATTAGACCTTTATTCTCACCTCATTTATTGAGTGTCAGTCACAATACTAGACATTGAAGATACAGTGGCGAGCAAAAGCACAAACAGACACAGCCCCTTCCATGACATAAACACTCAACAAAATTGGAACAAGAGGGAACTTTTTCAATCCGGTGAAGGGTATGAAAAACCCACAGCTAACATCGCACTTAAAGGTGAAAGTCTGAAAGCGTTCCCCCTCAATTCAGGAACAAGGCAAGAATGTCCGCTCTCCTCACTTCTATTCAACATTGCACTGAAGATTCTAGCCAATTAGGCAAGAAAAAGAAATCAATCAAAGGCATCTGGATTGGAAAGGAAGACACAGCCCTCGCTGGTTTGGCTCAGTGGATAGAGCATCAGCCTGCAGACTGAAGAGTCCCGGGTCCGATTCCGGTCAAGGGCACATGCCCGGGTTGCGGCTTGATCCCCCGTGGGGGAACCTGCAGGAGGCAGCCAATCAATGATTCTCTCTCATCACTGATATTTCTTTCTTTCTCTCCTTCTCCCTTCCTCTCTGAAATCAATTTTAAAAAAACAAAAACAAAACTTAGGGCTACTAAGTTAGATCAGCAATGTTGCAAGATCCAATATCAATATACAGAAATCAGTTGTATTTCTATACACCAGCAATGAACAATCCAAAATTGAATTAAGAAAATTCCATTTACAACAGCAGCAAAAAGAATAAAGTACTTAGGATAAATTTAACCAACCAAGAAGGTGAAAGATTCATACCCTGAAAACTATAAAATATTGTTAAAAAATTAAATGGAAAGGCATCCAGTGTTCACGGGTTGGAAGACTTAATGTTGGTAAGATGGCAATACTCCCAAATTGATCTTATAGATTTAATACAATTTCTGTCAAAATTCCAACTACCTTTTTTTTTTTTCAGAAATGGATAAGCTGGTCCTAAAATTCATATAGAAATGCAAGAGACCCAGAATAGCCAAAATAATCCTGATACATGCCCAACATGGATGAATCTTGAAAACTTTATGCTCAGTGAAAGAAGCTAGTCACAAAGGACCACACATTGTATGATTCCATCTATATAAAATGTCAGGAATAGGCAAATCCAGAGAGACAGGAGGTAGATTAATGGTAGCCAAGGGCTGGCAGGAGGGAAAATGGGGAGTGACTGCTAGTGGGTTTGAGGTGTTTTTTTGTTTTGTTTTGTTTTGTTTTTTTTGAGGGATGAAAATGTTCTGGAGTTAGAGAGTGGTGAATGTTGCACATACCGGTACTCTGTGAACATACTAGAAAACACTGGCTTTTACACTTTAAAGTAGTAAATTTTATGATAGGAGAATCACACTTCAATCAAAAAGAAGGAAGAAGAAGAGGAAGAGGAGGAGGAAGAGGAGAAGGAGGAGGAAGAGGAGGAGGAGGA